>NC_085873.1:12383825-12408825 GCF_034702125.1 Engraulis encrasicolus
ATGTTTGCTGTACAGAAGCCAAAACCCTTAATGATTTTTAATTTAAATATTCATGATGTTTAAAAAAATGAGTTAAAAAGAGTGACTCTATTAGATTTACTTTGAAGCATAGACAATTGAAATCAATGGTGTGTTGGGGGAAAAAAAGCTAACACCTGCCAAGTCATATTTCCAAACGACGTCTTCTACATACATTATTAGCCATTCTCAGTGATCTCTGAAGAGATGAGATGAGATGAGATGAGATGAGATGAGCTGGAGAAACTATGCTGTAGGCTTTATTCCAGAATCTCCCATGTCTGATCTTCCTCTATCCTCTATCCACCAGAGTCCTCTCGGGCCCTTTCATCTGTAGCTGTAGTGTGCTGGCAGAGGAGTGGGTGGGCTGGGCTGGGCTGAGGAAGGTTCCCTACGGCCAACTGGAACTAGCATTGGCATTGGCAGGCCCACTGATAGTTTTCTCAGGTCCCGGGACAAAAACCATCAGAAAGGTCCCCCCCTCTCCATACATAAAGTTTCATAAGGACCCAATTCTGAGGGCACCATTCACCCACCCCTTCAGGGCCTGGGACAACTCAGCCCTTTTTCCCCACTCTGTCATCTTCCCTGGGAATTGGGATGTCTTTGAGAAGTTCAGCCAAATTGGCAGCCAATGGAAGATTAAGGCAACTTAATATAAGATGAAATGAAATAATATTGCTGACTTGACACATCACCAGTTTCATGTGTGTTCAGTTGTGGGAGGCCTGGGCAGGGCTTGTTCCCTATGAAAAACTCCAACTGACTTTGGCATTGGGACATCTTACAGAGCAAACATACCAAAAGAAAGGAAAGCGACAGAGCAAAAGGAATTACTTCCGTTCCTATCGATTACTTCCGTTGATGTTCTCGTCGCGTTCTGTGTGTTTGCCCTGCTAGAGATGTTCAGTCACACAAAGGATGAGATGACCTGAGATGAGATCAGTTGACTGCTGACTTTGTGGAAACTTTTTTTTAACATATATGAACACTGCACCAGATTCATGTGTGCTCAGAAGTGGGTGGGCGCAGGAACTGGCACTGGCATTGGAATGTCTTAGAGATACATTATTCAGCCACATTGGCAACCAATGAAAAATAGAGATAAGATCAAAGAAAATAACACACCACCAGTTTCATGTGTGTTCCGAATGGGTGGGATGGGTATGACTGGTTTCATTGGGGTTGGCATTGAGATACCAAAGAGACGTTCAGTCATATTGTCTGAAGATAAGATAAGATTTTGCAATCTGGAACTACAAACCCCAACTCCGATGAAGTTGGGACGTTTGGTAAACAGTGAATAAAATCAAAATGCTATCATTTTCAAAACATTCAATCTATTCATTAGATGGAGAATAGTGAAAAGACAACATATTAAGTGTTAAAACTGAGAAAAAATATTGTTTTGGGGGACATATGAACTCATTTCTAATTTGATAAATCCAACACGTCTCAAAAGAGTTGGGACGGGGACAATAAATGGCAGCAAATGTCGAGGAAGACTAAAAACAAAACAAAAGACAACACTTAACAGTTAAATACATTAACCGATGAGATGATTTTATATAAAAAACAGTGTTAATTCCTATATTGGACATGATTTCACCAGCTTAAATGGTGGGTGTATTCCTTGTCATGTTTTGCAATGTTTTCCTTTCTGTAGTGCTTACAGTGTGACAGGTCTTGACCAAAAACCCACCATTTTATCACCTGCTGGTCCTTATGATGGAGCCAAACTGTTCAAACATAGTAGAGAATGCAATTTGACCTTACTATGTGGCAGTAATCGAAGATCTCCCTTCAAAATATAATGCATGAGTGGCTTTTCATGCTGTTTAAAACCCATTTATACCATTCAGCACTGTATTTAACTCTACAGATGAGTGAGAACATCTTAACCAATGCACTACTGCACCCGCATGCCATCATGGAGGCTGACTTTTGAAGCTAGCACTAACACAAGTTGGATGGTCCATTTTTACTGTAGCAAAGGATGTGCAATGCTCTATTATTGTCAAAAAGAATGGACTTCTACAACTTCTGCTGACTTCTGTAAGCAAAGGACAGTTTCCCATGTCTTCTGGGTCTATTTCAAGTGAGCTCAGGTGCTTAGGAGAATGTTACACCCCTGTATCATTTTCATGCATTACAGTTTTTCTCGATTGCCTCCACACAAGTTCTGGTACTTCACACACAATTCTCGGAACATCTCACCCATTTCCCAACTCCCCTAACCAATGTCACTGAACACTAAACACAATTCCTACTTAACACTCAAATTCCAGTTTTAAAACACACTCTTTTCACACCATTACACACAATTCTCTGGATTACACTCAATTTTCATAAAGAAAAACACTGGGTTTCTCATGGAACACACTGTCATTCACAACACTACAATCAACTGCAACTATGTTCACTTCCTCATCACATGGGCAAACTCTCTTCATACCGGTTTACAATCTGAAATCATCACCCCATAAGGACACACATTGCATGTCATATTGATGAAAAATGAGTGGATGCAGGGAGAAAACCCATTTGTTTAGTTTTTGAACTCAAAAATATGTTATACAAGACATAACTTTCATGTGGTTACCCAATATTTTACAATACATTAGTGCAATTTTTACTCCGAGTCTAAAAACAATATTTCAGTATTTTACAGTTTTTCTCGATTGCCTCCACACAAGTTCTGGTACTTCACACACAATTCTCGGAACATCTCACCCATTTCCCAACTCCCCTAACCAATGTCACTGAACACTAAACACAATTCCTACTTAACACTCAAATTCCAGTTTTAAAACACACTCTTTTCACACCATTACACACAATTCTCTGGATTACACTCAATTTTCATAAAGAAAAACACTGGGTTTCTCATGGAACACACTGTCATTCACAACACTACAATCAACTGCAACTATGTTCACTTCCTCATCACATGGGCAAACTCTCTTCATACCGGTTTACAATCTGAAATCATCACCCCATAAGGACACACATTGCATGTCATATTGATGAAAAATGAGTGGATGCAAGGAGAAAACCCATTTGTTTAGTTTTTGAACTCAAAACTATGTTATACAAGACATAACTTGCATGTGGTTACCCAATATTTTACAATACATTAGTGCAATTTTTAAATATTTTTAAAAATATGTAAAATATATACACGTCTGTGTACTCCGAGTCTAAAAACAATATTTCAGTATTTTACTACTGAAAAATACCCTCTTTAGTAAGTAGAACACTGAAGAAAATAAGTTTCTACTGTGTTTCAAGTTGAGTATAGAGTTTTTTTTCATAGCAATAGGCTATACAGTAATGTAATGTTTTTTTTGTACTGCCAAATAGGCAGTATTGTGTTATTTTTGTGAAAAAGACATAAAAATCATTCTGTTTCTGTTTGTGTGTTGTGGGAATGAAGTTTTTCCAACTTATGTCACAGTATCCATGCAATCCAGAACAAAAAAAGCCCAAGTTACTGGGAGAAATTAGTTTTACCCTGTGCCCAACAGTGTTTTAATGGGTCTGCAAATGTGTATTGTAGTGACTGTCTGTGTGTGTCATTTGACGACAAAATGAGGTTTTTAGAAGAGAGTACATTGTTTTGAGACAAGACGTGCATTTTTCAGAGGTAGTGAAGAGTTTGGCCCGTTGTGTGTGAGGTTTGGAGATTTGTGTGTAGAGTTTTGAGAATTCGAAGACCGATTCCGAAAATTGTGTGTAGGCAATCGAGAAAAACTGTACTACAGAAAAATACCCTCTTTAGTATCTTTGTGTTATTTTTGTGAAAAAGACATACAAATCTTTCTGTTTCTGTTTGTGTGTTGTGGGAATGAAGTTTTTCCAACTTATGTCACAGTATCCATGCAATCCAGAACAAAAAAAGCCCAAGTTACTGGGAGAAATTAGTTTTACCCTGTGCCCAACAGTGTTTTAATGGGTCTGCAAATGTGTATTGTAGTGACTGTCTGTGTGTGTCATTTGACGACAAAATGAGGTTTTTAGAAGAGAGTACATTGTTTTGAGACAAGACGTGCATTTTTCAGAGGTAGTGAAGAGTTTGGCCCGTTGTGTGTGAGGTTTGGATATTTGTGTGTAGAGTTTTGAGAATTCGAAGACCGATTCCGAAAATTGTGTGTAGGCAATCGAGAAAAACTGTAAGCATTCTTAATATGGTAAATTTTCAATAGCTCTACCACTCCAGGAATTAGAGTGAGACTACAGCCAATATATATTTCATGATGTGATGAACCTATACAATGACTTTACTAACAAAAATATGTGTTATATACACTCAATCGTGGTAAATCAAAGGGAATTCAAAAATGTATGTAATAACTATGGTAATTATTCCCTTTGCATCTTTAATTCTGAGTGACTCAGCCTCTCTGTGATGATCTTATACCTGGACACCTATATTGTCCGTCAGTACAATTCATTTTGAAATGTTCTTCTTTGTTGTTTTATCTTATTTGGATGTTTACTAAATTTCACTGATCCCCGTCCCAACTCTTTTGAGACGTGTTGGATTTATCAAATTAGAAATGAGTACATATGTCCCCCAAAACAATATTTTTTCTCGGTTTTAACACTTAATATGTTGTCTTTTCACTATTCTCCATCTAATGAATAGATTGAATGTTTTGAAAATGATAGCATTTTGATTTTATTCACTTTTTACCAAACGTCCCAACTTCATCGGAGTTGGGGTTTGTAACAGGCATTGAGATGTGTCTTAGAGAGGCATTCATCTATGTTGGCAGCCAGCAAAAATAACACCAGGTAAAATAAATTATTTTCCCCACAGACAAAGGACTTAAAACAAGTCTAAATAGTCAGTTCTAGTTCTAAATTCTAGCTCAAAAATACTAGTTATTAGGTTTTTTTTTCTTTTTTAAAAGATTGACTAGATGTTTTTACTTGAAACTAGAAAAATAAGCTTGTTAAAAATATTTTTTCGCAATGCTGGCTCAAGAGACACCAACCTTCAATTGGTAAGCAAAGAGGAAAGGAGGCTAAGCTATGAGATAATAAGAGAAGACAAGACAAACGGACCTGAACAAAATGGTGAAAACTTTTTTTACACCGCAAAGCGAGAGCAGTGGCTTCGTTACACAGCCAAGATGAATTGTTGGTGCCATAAGAACATCGAGAGAGAGAGAGAGAGAGAGAGAGAGAGAGAGAGAGAGAGAGAGAAGATATAAAAATGCTACTCCTCAGCAATTACAGTGGTTTTTCACCTGCACAATCGCAAAAGACAACATCTGTTTATTTGTACATTTTATATTTGCATTCTCTTTGGCCCAAACACAGTGCTGATGAAATCCCAAGGGAGTCCCAATACCAAGGCAATTATCCAACAGCTCCACCCAATTTTCATTAATGGGCCAGGCAGCAAAGGATATCCAAGTCCCTCTCACAATAATTGCTTAAACATTTTTAAAATTTGCATTTCTCTTCTAAAAAACAGTAACTTTTGTCACAACATATCATTTTTCTTTCTTTAAATTGTTGCTATCCTTTCAGTTGGCTCATTCCAAATTTAAAAAAAGGTTTATTCAATCCTTTTGCAGTTGTCTGAAATTGTGGGTGTAATAGGGAAGTTTATGGGCAACATTGGATGGTGATTTTCTGCTGCCTAGCTAAATGTTTAAACATTCCTGTGAGAAAGAGGGAAGCACTTGACACCACAATGGTGTGGGTGTCTGTAACCACATTATTTTTGCCAGGCTGATAGATAACCCAATCTCATGTGACTTGCGATCCTGGCTTCTGGCTGATCTGGCAAAGAAGTGAGACAAAAAAGAGAAATGAAACTGTGTTTGTTTAACTGACTGAAAACTAGCCAATGTGTAACGACAAAGGCTGATTGAACATGTTGGGTTTTGCAAGAACACTCTCCAAATAAAATTCTCAACTATGTTCTTGAGTTGCATTGACTGACTGTCTGACTGCAGCCCTTGCATGGCACACACAGACACACAATCTCTCTCACACACACACACACACGCACACACGCACACACGCACACACACACACACACACACACACACACACACACACACACACACACACACACACACACACACAGAGCCGGTTCTGACCTCTGTGGGGCCCTAAGCAAAAATATGCCAAGGGGCCCCCCTAACTAGAAAAAAAATCAAGTCATCCAGACCCCCCAAACCCCCAGCAAGTATATATTTGGGCAGCCATAGGCGCATTTGTTCCCACACTAGCTAACGTTTTTCAGACCTTAGGGCCAGATTACACTTCCGGCCTGATAAACTGACTCACACGTGGATATACATGAATGAAATGATTATTATTATATTAAATTATTACCCACAAAGGTTAAACATAAAAAATGGCATTGGTACCATGGGAGTTTCACAATGTGGCATAGTCCTTAGTAGGCCTAATCTAAAAAAAAAAAACATTGTCTATCCATAAATGGGAGCTTGCGCAAATTCTACCAGGGAGACTCGAATTTCTTGGCTGTCAAACTTACTAGGCTAACCATCAAATCTCCCTTTTGACAGATCATACATGCGTCATCATTGCCCAGGATCGTCAACCAATCACAACGCGAGATTGGGGATTCCCCCGTAACGCATCACTCATGCATCGTTCCCTCTCAGCCAATGGATCGCATTCACGTTTGTTTAAAAATCAGTCACTTACTCTGTTCTCTGCTTTCCAGTTAAGCCGACTTTTAAGCCACCACCACCCCTCCGTCCACCGTCACCAGTGGTTCCCGTCTGTTAGGGGGCAGGCTACGCCCGCCTCCATCTCCGCTGGAGGATATGCCGTCCTACCCAGGAGTTCAACGCGAAGGCGGGAACCTTCGCCAAACAGATTCATGCATTTTGTATCAAGTGTAAATTGTTCGCCAAACGGATTCATGCATTTTTGTATCATGTCTATTGTTATGTCTTATGTTAATAACGTTCATTTGCCTCTCGAGTCTTCATGGTAGAAAGGTTCCCATTAATTTAGAAATGACACAAACTAGACTGGATGCCAACAAAATACATTTCTTTTCATTATTAGCACAGGTGTTGCCTAAGAGTATCCTAAATTAGATATTGGAGGCCAGGCTTGCACATCTAAAGACATAAGGCTTGCACATGCAAGACGTGGTGGTAATGTGAAAGTAGCCTAAAGTAGGTGAGCAAGTGAATACACTGCGCGCCCTCGCCAAAGTTTTCTCTTGCCAGGAGGAGTAAAATGAACAGGTTGCATTTCTCCTCACAACGTTAACGTTCCAAGCGGAGTTTAGCATATTGCGTCGTATTTCGCTGTTAAAAGTTTGTTGATCACTCTCCATCTCCCTCTGCAAGCGGGGCTGGTGCACGACACCCACACACGACTTTCATTGTTTTGGCGAGCTGATTAGAGTAACCGACTTGATGGAGGACTAGGCTACTGAGTAAATTATTCAATAAAACATTCGGGAGATAGACAGATCATAATCGCAGCGTCAATCGCGCACACATCTTAACCCTTATGTTGTGTCCGGGTCATTTTTGCCCCGTTTTCAAGTTTTAGTGTGAAAAAACCAAACTTTCCTTTATTTTCTTGGAATAAGGCTTCATCTAATCCTCAGTCACAATCATTTCAACACAAAAAAAATGTGTTTCATCATTTTAGTAAATTTTAAAGGTCCAAAAAAAAAAAAGTTACATCTGTGGTGTTCGGGGGTCAAAATTGACCCGGTATAGATTTTTAGTTGTTGTATGCATTTCTGAAAAGCTGTTAGTTGCCCTTTGTCTTCAGTTTGGTGATTTATGGAGAGGAAAATATATTTCTTGACTGAACTTTTATTTTGCCAGCTTTTTGATATTGCAAATCCAATATGGCCGCCGGACAGTCCCATACACTACAATATGTCATATCTCCTGTTGTGAAAGGAGTACAGATGTATTTCTGGTGTCTACTCATATGTTTTCATGGTCAGGGAATCCATTTCTGCATTATATAATGAGATTTTTTGCACATTTGTTTGCAAAATACATTTTTGCCCATCATTTTTTCCAAAAAACGTATCAAAAATTCATAATGGCACCCAAACCTGTAGAACTGGTCTTATACTTTCCATAAAGTTGATGTGGCAGTGACATAATGGTCCATGTTCGTGGCATAGGGGATTCAGATGAATAGTGTGACTTTTTTCATGTTCATTAAGGTGTTCATTTCCAATACCTTTGCATTAGATTGGCAGAATAGCTGTGACTCCGACAGAATTGTTATTTTGTATATTTACCACACTAAAATCATATAAATATTGAAAAACACCAAGTCAACATATTTAAACATTAATTTTATGCACTGAAAAACTAATTTAGTTGACATTTGGTCTTTATCCTGCTATAAATCTCTTTGGGTTGGTTTGGACCCGAACACCACAAATGCCACTCTTGATGATATTTTTTAATATTAGAGAAAAACTAATAAAATACATTTGGGGGTTGTTGTACTCTCATATCAGCTGTAATACATGGACAACATAATCACTAATTGTATCACTTTGGGAGATATTAATAGTGAATTTATGCAGATTTTGATAGTTTTGGTCATCAAAAACGATTTGCATAATAAAAGATCTTTAAAGTCAAAAAGATGAATACATCAAGTAATATTTCCATGGATATGAATACATACCAAGTTAGCCATGAGATGAAAAACAATATTTGATGATAACTAGTGTTTTTAGGTATTTTATAGCTGAGTTTTGTTATCACGGGTCAAAAATGACCCGAACACCACAGGTGTATGCAGCTTATGAACACAACACAAGGGTTAACACACAGACGCGCGACCCGTCCCTGTCCTCTCCTCTCCTCTCCTCCGGGCAGGCGGGCGCAAGCGCAAGCACACGCACACACACACACACACACACACACACGGCACTCCTTCCTATCTACTCTTCTCGGTTGATTTGATTGCACTCACGTTTGTCGGCTAGAAGTCAGCTGATGTTTCTCAACTAGGCAGCTACGTACCAGGCTTGTACGAAATTCCGAATGGAAAGAATTTCAATTCAAAATAATGCCATAATACGAACACTAGGTGGTGCCATTACCTTGAATTTCTTTTAATTTAATCTACACCACCCATTGAAATTACATAGAACACCACCACCTAGTGTTCGTATTATGGCATTACTTTGAATTGAAATTCTTTCCATTCGGAATTTCGTACAAGCCTGCTACGTACTACAGCTTTCGAAACAGCAGCAAGACATTGCCAGCAAGACATAATTTCCTGGACTCTTCCTGTTGATTCCATTACACAGGCGGACTTAAGTTCCCACGGTAACGCAAACAGGAACGCTTGTAATGCGCACTGACTGACATGGGCAGGAACGGGCATTGTTGTGAGATTCTCACTCAAGATTCTCACTGTTCCATCCGAAATTAACCACAGAAGAAGGGGTGAACCACGTAGGCATAGATACGTGACGGAATCAATAAGAAGTTCGTCGTTTTTTAAATTAGCCTATTTTTATTTATTTATTATTATTTTTTTATTATTAACTTCAACCGTAAGTGACGTCATGGGCACCGCAAGGCCCTACGCAGAGAGCGTAGTGAGCGTTATGGGCCCGCCGGCTCTGCGCACACACACACACACACACACACACACACACACACACACACACACACACACACACACACACACACACACACACACACACACACACACACACACACACACACACACACACACACTCACACACACTCACTCACACACACACACACACACACACTTTATATTTGCATTCTCTTTGGCCCAAACACAGTGCTGGTGAAATCCCAAGGGAGTCCCAATACCAAGGCAATCATCCAACAGCTCCACCCAGATATTTTCGGTAATGAGCCAGGCAGCAAAGGATATCCAAGTCCCTCTCACAGTACTTGCTTAAACACTTTTAAAATGTGCATTTATCTTCTAAAAAACAGTAACTTTTGTCACAACATATCGTTTTTCTTTCTTTAAAATGTTGCTATCCTTTCAGTTGGCTAACTGGACATGGAGTCACTGAGTGTCATTCCAAATTTTAAAAAAGGTTTATTCAATCCTTTTGCAGTTGTCTGAAATTGTGGGTGTAATAGGGAAGTTTATGGGCAACATAGGATGGTGATTTTCTGCTGCCTATGCTAAATGTTTAAACATTCCCGTGAGAAAGAGGGAAGCACTTGACACCACAATGGTGTGGGTATCTGTAACCACATTATTTTTGCCAGGCTGATAGATAACCCAATCTCATGTGACTTGCGATCCTGGCTTCTGGCTCATGTGACTTGCGATCCTGACCTCCTGATCTCATGACTTGCGATTTCACAAATATAATGCCAACAGAAAATATGTGTGTGCCATTCAACTCTATAACTTCCGTGAGGTAGGAAAGTTCTTACCAAATGTCAAATGTACAGTTGAGGACGATATTATTAGCCCCCCTCCTGAAATTAGACATCTCTCTTGATTTCTCAGTGAGAAGGACCATTATGAACCGTTTCTGTTATTCTGGAAACACATACACTGATGGAGATAATGTCCAATGAGTTGAATTTGGATGTTTCCATTTTCACAATGAGTTTAAACAAAAAAGGATAAAAATGGCAAGGACAAAATTATTAGCCCCCTTATCATTAATAGTCAATAGAGTGCCATTTATGAACCAAAACTGACATCAGGCACTTTGATTAGTTGTTAACTATGTTGGCACACGCCCTACCAGGGATTTTGGCCCATTTTTCATTGAAAATAGTTAACCTGGTCCACATTGCATGGGTGTTGAGGAAGGACATTCATTTTCAGCACTCCTCAAAGACTATCTAAAGGATTGAGATCTGAACCACACATGATCATGGTTTTAGTAACCTTGAAGAACATTTAAACTATTTTGGATGAAAGTTTTGGGTTATTATGTCGTTGAAAGATGAAGTGAAGATCTTCGCTTCCTCTATGAGCATATTTTTGCATGGTCACCTTCCTTATTCTATCATAATCTTCTGTTTTTATGGTGCCGTACACCCAAACAAGGTTTCCTGTGGCTGAGGCTGCCACAGACTGATGCTTCCACCACCATGTTTAATTATGGAAACCATGTTATAAAGTTTTGAGGACTATGCCTTTCTTCACCTGACAGAAGCAGAATTGATGCATTAAAGCAGGTGCAATTGAATCTCATCAGACGAAAGCAGAGACTTTCAAAACTCATTTTTTACTTTCAAATGTTCATAGGCAAAGATCAATAACACTCTGATATGCACCTCCTTTAGTAAAAGGGTTCTTCTGTGATGATGGCCACAAAGCCCAATATGATGACAAGCCCCAACAGCTGTCTTTCTTGAAATAAAAGCTCCAGGTGAGGCCAGGTCCATAACAATCATCTAGGTGTCCAATGCTTCTTTGGTCTAATGAGACTAAGCAGTTTCCACAGTTACACATAGTGGTGGCGGCATCAAGTTTTTAGACTGTTATTCAGCCTCAGACACAGGGAGTATGGGTCTGGATCTGGATTGCTGGGTTCTCCAACAACATTGTAACCCAAAGTAAAGATTCAAATTAGTTCAGAGGTTCTTCAAGGACACTAAAACCATGATACTGGAATGACCCGCTCAGTCCTCAATCCCACTGAGAGTCTGTGGCAAATTTCTATGCTCAGCATCCATGCAATTTGGACCAGCTAGAACACTTTGCAGTAAAGAAATGTGCCAAAATCCCTAGTGGGGCATGTGCCAACCTAGGTAACAAATGATCGAAGTGCCTGCTGTCAGTTTTGGTTCATAAATGGCGTCATATTGACTATTAATGATCAGGGGGCTAATAATTTTGTCCTCGTCATTTTTGCCCTTTTTTGTTTAAACTCATTGTAACGATAGAAAAATGCAAATTCAACTCATTGGACATTATCTCCATGAGTGTATTTGTTTCCAGAATAACATAAACGGTTCATAATGGTCATTCTCACTGAGAAATCAAGAGAAATGTCTAATGTCAGGAGGGAGGCTAATAATATCGTCCTCAACTGTACATAACAATGAGTCAACCAGGAACGCCTTCACCAACTGCAACCATTTATGGTCATGTCAGGCACTGATGTGACGCTAGACAGTTCTCCTGCACACTATCTCTCAAGTTTGCCCACTACATAAGGCACTGAGTAAAAGCCAGTCATTTACTGCTGATCATCAAAGGAACACAGCATAACGCCTGCTCCCCTGGTATTTCAGTCGGTTTTCTGCAATTGGACCACATTTTGGAATAATTGCCGAGTTTTGATTTTGGATTTAACAATCGCATATACAACCAATACAGAAAAAATGCATCCTCTTGTGCACGATTTACCAGAGATTGTATACAGTCTGGTATCTGGAGTTGCAAATCTTTTCGCGGTCATTGTTATACTGTACTTGGTGAAAACCTTATTTGAGCTGCAGTTTATCTGCCCATGTGAAGAATCGTTTACATATCCATGGCTTGAAATAGCATTTATAGGTTTCCCCATCCCTATTATATTTCTAATCCTTTTACTTATTAAGAAAGAGAATCCACATATAACCCAACATGAAATAAGGAACAATGTAATCCATGGAGGTATCCTTTTTGTAACGTCTGCGGTGTTCTGGTTCAGTGCTGTATTTTTGGATGGAGATTGGTGGCTTTGTATCATGACAAAGGGCATGCCTGTTTATCAGAATATTTCATGCAAGGACATTCAAAATTATACCCTGGAAGAACATCAAGTATTCTCCAAAAAGAAAAGTGAGTCATTTGTGAGTATATCTGGGCATTTTTTTCCTCAATTCATTCATTCATTCTTTCTTTCTTTCTTTCTTTCATTATGCCACGTTTTACTATGGTATGATAATTCTGTTGTTTCTTTACAGTTCATTGGACTGGCTGTAACTACAGTGACATTACTGGTTTGCTATGGCATATCTTGCATTGCTTCATGGAGCAGAAGTAAATGTAGATTGACCTACTACCAATACTTTTATCAAAAATCACTGAGTAAGGCAACAGAGACACGCCTAAAAGAAAGTCTGAAAGAAATTGCAGATGAAAAGGCAAAACAGATATGTTCTAAACACCTTGAGATCATCAAAAGGAGTGAAGGATTACCACTGGCAGAAGCAGTAGAGGTGGAAGGGCATGTTTTGGACACTTGGTTAGCAATCTCCTCACCTGATTTCTATAAAATAAAGACTCACAATGTGAATGAGAGTGAGGCGATAAACCCTCAACGACGGTCAGGGCAAAGAGAGGAGGAGCCGCAGACAAGCACCAGGACACAAATACATTCAGAAAGAGAGGACTCCCCTTCAGAGTCTGGCAGCCCATCATCACAAGACATTGAGGCAACTCGTGAAACTCGTGAGGACACGCATGCAACAACAGGACAACTCGCACCAACAGAGGAGGAGCCACCGACAAGTGGAGGAACAAACACGAGTGCACCAGGAGATGACTCCTCCTCATCACAAGCAGACATTGAGGCAACTAGCGAAACAGTCGAGGACACCAACGCAACAGCAGGACAACTCGGACCAAGAGAGGAGCAGCCACAGACAAGCGAGGGAACACCAGTGAGTACACCAGAGGACCTCTCATCCATGATAGTAAACATGGGGCATCCTGAAGTAGAAGATGCAACAGAGAGAGAGGACAGCCAATCACAGCCAGTAGATGATGAGGCGGAAACAGGCCAAACTCATCAGCAAATCAAGGAAGCGTCGTAGAAGGCCTACTGATGGGCCACCATGCAGTTTGTAAAATTGTTTTTGCCGTGTTGTGCGTTTTATTTCTGCATTATTTTCTCAAGTTGCCTTTTGGTGGCTCAAAGTTCCAACTGCAGTCAGTCTTATTACTTTGATAAGTAACTTTCTTGAAGATATTTCTATTTCATGTTTGCTAGTATATACTTCGTAATAATTCCTGAGTTCTGACTCTGAATTCTCCTATTTCATTTTACTGTATATTGTTTGAACATCCTTTTTGCTCAAGGTTTATGTTGTACATGTGACTATGTCCATGTGATTGACATCAATGGGGATCACCTGGGGGTTGAATCACCTATGGCATCATGGGTATTTAAACAAGGTTTTTTGTGTTTTGTAATGTCTGATGAAGGGCATACTGCCCGAAACGTCTCATTAAAGTAAGAGAAACGGGAACATTGGTGTCGCAGACTTTATTTTCAGTTTTCACGTGTCTTGGATGTCGCCACATTTGACATTGTGTCTACACACAGTTCATGTACTGTATAGCTGTGTGTGTGCATGTGTGTACGTGTGTGCGTGTGCGTGTGCGTGTGCGTGTGTGCGTGTGTGTGTGTGTGTGTGTGTGTGTGTGTGTGTGCGTGTGTGTACGTGTGTACGTGTGTGTTCTTGTGTGTGTGTGCGTGTGTGCGCATGTGTGTTTGGACAGGTCCTACTTGTCCTTTCTGTGGTTAAGGGCACTCTGCAGTGATGCAATTTCAGGATTATAGGACTTCATTACACAGTTACAAGACTACCGTGTTTAACTGCTCCCCCAGTGCATGTATACAGCTACGTCACTGCAAAGTGCCTTACACCAAGTAGAGTCACTTTTCTGGGAGTCTAGTACTTCACCATACAGCTACAGCACAGAGTCCTTCATTGCTACACCACTATACCACATCACTACTACACTACACCACTCACTGCTAAGGGTCTTTGTAACACCAAGTACAGTCACAGTGAAGGGGAGAAAAACATACAGAAGTGTGAGAGAGAGAGAGAGAGAGAGAGAGAGAGAGAGAGAGAGAGAGAGAGAGAGAGAGAGAGAGAGAGAGAGAGAGAGAGAGAGAGAGAGAGAGAGAGAGATGTGTGCGTGTGTGTATGCGTGCGTGCGTGTTCGTGTGTGGGTGTAGGGACTTTCCACTGAGCGTGTGTGTGTGTGTGTGTGTGTGTGTGTGTGTGTGTGTGTGTGTGTGTGTGTGTGTGTGTGTGTGTGTGTGTGTGTGTGTGTGTCTGTGTCTGTGTCTGTCTGTGTGTGTTTGTGTGTCTGTCTGTGTGTGTCTGTGTACTGTATGTCTGTAGGTGCATATTAAGTGACTTACTTTCCTCGGAGCCTTGGCTGTCCTCTACTGTGCGAATGTAGTCATCCTGCAGAGTAAGAAGAGGAGAGCGGAGAAACAACAGTAACAGATTAGCCACCATGTCTTACAGTAATACCAGCGGA
The DNA here is from genome assembly GCF_034702125.1 of Engraulis encrasicolus. Lineage (NCBI taxonomy): Eukaryota > Metazoa > Chordata > Actinopteri > Clupeiformes > Engraulidae > Engraulis > Engraulis encrasicolus. The sequence continues at coordinate 12,399,072 of NC_085873.1, forward strand.
CACACCGGTGGACCAGACACATGTTTCTGTCTGTAACAATACATACCGTACATAATGAAAAACAACACTTAATACAGATGTCTGGGTGTTCACAAAGATACACATGAACAAAGCAGGGGGAGACGCTGGCTATGTTTACATGAGACATTTAATTCAGAATGAACTCATTTTAATTCTGAATAAAGCTTAATTCCTCTTTGAAAACGTCATGTAGACACTTCACAGTTCGGAATTAAATGAAAGATCAAAGTAAACTCTGCGGAACTATTTCATTCTGAATTATCAATTCAGAATTGAAAATGTCATGTAAACATAGCCCATGACAAAACATATAGCACCAATAACCACAGACACGTTTGCCGTCGAAAATAATACAAATACAAAATACACACATACTGCAAAACAAACCTTAACAGAGATGTCTCTACGTGCATAGCACCAGTGGTGGTTGGTACACTTGTCTTTTATGATAATGCACACATGCTACAAAACAACGCTAAATGGGGACTGATTGGATGTTTGCAATGATACACAAGCTCACATGCAAGATACACAAGAGGAAACATGGCCCACTCTATTCATTTGCATGTGCCAGGCAATGGAATACGAGCAGACCATGCATGAAGAGAACACACAATGAGATCTCAAGCATCGCAAAGGGAGGAGGGGAAACACGTTTCTTCCATTAGGCGTTACAAGCTTTGTCAATTACAATAAGGCTAACAAAGGTGAGGCAGTGAACAGTGCACTGCGCTCTTGATATGCTGTAAATCAGGTGTCAGCAAGTTGCGCCAACCCTTCAGGAGCTTCTGAGGTGCCCACCAAAGATGTTAATAAATAGGCCTAGTGAAGACCACAAGAGTTTAGTCACAGTTACAGGACTTCGTCTTTCACTGCTTCCCCACTCCATATATTCAGCTACGTCACTGCAAAGTGCTTTACACCAACTAGAGTAACTTTTGTGAATGTCTACCAGTACTTCCTTATTCACTAATCAGCAATATGTGGAATTATGCTAAGGGTTAACTTGTGGTTTTCCTGATTTTATGCAGTTCCCTCTCTCAGTGAACCCCCGCTTGGGAACCACTGGCTTGGGGAAACGCCAACGGTGAAATGTTGGTAAATTGTTAAAAAGTTGGGGAAATGTTTGTAAATAGAGTGGTAAAACATTGGTGAAAGGTTGAACGACTGGTGTACAGAGTGGGGTGGTGACAGGTTGGGGGTATGTTCGTGAAACGCTGAGGAGAGAGGATTCCCCCTTCAGAGAGAGAGAGAGAGACATCTAGTATCACTGCAGCCTCAGGTGATTAAAGCTGGCAGGTGATGTGTAGCTATGGACACACACACAAACACACATGTACGCATGCATGGACGCATGCGCACGCACACGCACACGCACACGCACGCAAGCACACACACGCGTGTGTGCGCACACGCACACACAGGCAATGTGTCCCTATGGGGGCTTCACCTCTCCTCAAAGCCTTTTTGATCACAAGACAACAATCACACACACACACACACACACACACACACACACACACACACACACACACAGCAGATTTCGATTAGAAAGGATGACTAACCTCCACTTCCTGTGTCACGGCAGGCGGGAAAAAAGTAGATGGGGGGGAGCGAGAGCGAGCGAGAGAGTGAGAGAGAGGGTGAGGGGAAGGAAGAGAGAGCAAGAGAAAGAAAGAGACCGTTAGGAGGAGGGAAAACAAGGCACTTCAAAGGGCTAGCAGCACATTTCCTTGCATGTTAAGCAGTTGTATCTTGGTGTTGTCATGGCATTCTGCCTTGCCTCTGGCTCATCCTGCTTTAGAGACCCCTACCTGTGTGAAAAACGACCAGAGACATGCCTTGCTCACACCAAGAGCGACCTACGCTAACTGAGCGGTGGAAGTCACTATTTCTCAATGGAGGGCACGCGACCAGCACTACCAGAGCAAATTCGCCAGGAGCGAAGCGAACTGAGCAACCAGAGCAAATTTTAACGATAAAAAGTCAGCTAATATTAGGGTAAAGAGCTATGACGCAGTTCGGCAAAAACCAGTTGGAATGTTCATAACTCCGAATGTCCCAGGCTGTCAAGCCAGAGCCGTTATGAGATTAGCTAAATCAAACATGTCAATGGGACGTCCAGAGCGAATAAAGCGAATTCAAGGCAAAAATTTCTTCTGCTACCTCCACTACCAGGCAGCATAGTTCACTCTTGGTGTGGACAAGGCAATAGAAGTCACAATCTTTATATGGAGGGTGGGCAAATTGGAGTAAGCAATGCAAATTCCCTGGGGGTGAAGCGAGCTGAGTGACCAGAGCGATTTCAAGAGTTCAAAAACTATTGAAAGCATCATATCGTCACACAACCCGGGTTGACAAGCCACAACCATTCTGTGATTAGCTAAATCAAACATGTCAATATCATGTCGAGAGCGAGACCATCGAATAACGCGAACTCATGGTGAAACCTCTTTTCCAATCTCGGCCACTTCTTTGCTTTGGTTCATTTGTGGTGCACCATGGTACACACACAGTTAGTCTCTCACTCCAGGTCCCAAGGGCAGAGCAGCAAAGTCCCATACAGAGGAAATTTTGCAGTGCTAATGCATTATATAACATTACGTAAGGGATAACACCCAACGAGGTGACCGGTTATACGAGGTTAATGGCGAGGCGATGGCTCCGGACTCTGGCGACATGCACAGCACGGAGACAGAGTTGCCTCCACCAAGCCATTCACCTCATGTAACCGGTCGGCCTCGAATGCCGTTATCCCGCTCATTACATTCAGGGCTGTAGTGGAGGGTAAACGCACGTAAACGCCGTTTACGCACCTCTGGAATTTAGGAAACAGCGTTTACCCACCTATAATAGCGTTTACCCACCTCTAAATACGCTGCTCTTAATGGAAATTACGCACGTCACAGTTCCCTGCGCCTTGTGATCTGCCGTTGGAATAATCCAAAATAAATTTGGTGTCATTTAAAAAATATTGTTGAACATACAACGCTTTAGTAGTCTCATTTTCATCTGCTCTGTATTCGGGTATGTGACCTTCCAATCAGTTCCTTTCGGCTGTGGCGGCGACACCAATCAGGATCCAGCATATGTAAACACATACACGTTGTGTAGTTGCCTGCCTGCCTACCTGTTCAAAGTTAATCATCATGGCTATTAGGAGATATTTGAAGAGGCCAGTGCTTCCACTTCCTCAGATGCCAGCAAAATGCCTCAAGTACAAAGTAAGACTGACAGAGATCACTTTACATGAGTCGTTAAATGTGCTTTATAAATAAGTTTGACTTAATGAATTATGGCAATGACAGAAGGAGCTTTCAGATTACCTAATGCGTAGTCATGCTATCCTTGTATTGCACTCGTCACCCACCGCTATCATTCTACATCACGAAAGTTAGCAATGCCACCAGTGTAGGCTAATTTTTTTCAACAATAATTTTACAACACGAGACGTTCTCGTGCTTCAAGGTGAAATGAGAATAGCAAATCAAATAAAAGGTCAATTGTCATTCTAAATACCGCAAAAATATGATTTATATGATGGCTTATATATGATTTTTTTTTAAAACAGCCATTGAATTGGCACGTGTAAAACAAAAATAGCAATCTTATATTTTCTAAATATAAAACAATATAACAAAAAACATGCTGTAGGCCTATAGGCTATTTATGCTGACATAGGTAGTTATAGCCTACATGAGTGGTCCTTTAGCTTATGTTGTCAGTGCAATTGGCAGGCTGCTTAACTGGTGTTCTCAGCCCCACAACTCTTAAATTCTATTTTTTTCAGGCAGTGATGGTAGGCCTACAATGAGGCAGAGATCACAGAGAGATGAGAAACACCAGTAGATCAAATAGAGATAGAAGAGGAAAGAGGAGGAAATGAAAGAGGACCAACAGAGAATGAGGAAACAGAGAAAGATGAATAGGAGATGAAGAAACAGGTAGTGCGAGAGGAGTAAGAGAAGAAACAGGGACAGGAGAGATGGAGAGTGGAGAGTCTGAAGTAGAGGGAGATGCAGAATCTGAGACTGAAGACACAGTGAGAGGAGAAAGAAAGAGCAGATGCCATCCCAGTATCTGGACAGAAAAACAACACATACGGTTTAAAAAAGATAACCCTTGGCTTATTGTCAATGGTGAACATCTTGAATGCAAAATCTGCACACAAAAAAAAGTGAAAGGCCTTGGAGTGTTGCTTTGCGTCACTTTGTGCTGTGTCGCGTTGCGTTGCGTCGCGTCACGGTCTGTCTGATCAAAAAAATCATAGTTTACCCACCTCTAATTTCACCACTACAGCCCTGAACATTGTATTACATTACACTTAGCTGATGCTTTTTTCAAGTGCACAATGCACAGTTGTCATTCAACTCTGACAATGCACTAGCCTAGAAATCTAGACGCCCCTAGCGACCGCAAATTGAATTTGCTCCCGGGGGCAGTCTAGCGGACCCCGGTCGTTTTGCGAGGCTGAAAGTTATCCGATGACAGGGCCAATCAAATCGCGAGGGGGGCCGGGCTACTTAGTAAACAGGAAACTTTCTAAGAAGAAGCATGCGTCCGTCCGTGTTACGTATAGCACGAAAGTGCACTTAATTTAAAAAGCCTGGATGATAATACATTTCGTGTCTGACATGGATTGATGTAATAATACACCATGAACTTATCGGACACAAATAGATCACAACAACCATTTGATCATTCGATGTTTTAAACTAGCTCGGTAAGCTAAGTTGAGCATTTTACAGGACCAAGTCACACTATTATCAGACCATTACTGTAGGTGTAGAATGAAATTGCTGCCCCAATTTCTAATAAGACACATGCCATTAAAAACGAGACATTTGGGAGCTCTGAAAGTCTTTGAGTAGCTTACTAAATAGATGGGAATGGCATAGTCTATATAGTGGCTAGCTAACCTGTCGTCAATAACACAGAGCTAGGTATCCAGTCTTAATATAACCATTTAACAAGCCCCAAATGGCTCAACATTTCGCTGGTTGATCAAGGAGGGCCATGTGGTTGAAAACGAGGCATTTTTGAACTGTATAAGTGAAAACACGATTTATTAGGACACTTGTTTGTGGCTGTGGTCATCACATGCATTCACTGCTACGACGGCTCGAATTTGCCGCTCCACCTACAAAGGGGCCCTCGCTGGCTAGCTAACCTGTCGCCAATAACACAGAGCTAGGTATCCAGCCTTGTATTATATGCCTGCCCCAAATTATAATAAGATCCATGTCATTAAAAACGAGACATTTGGGAGCTTTGAAAGTCTGTGAGTCGCTTACTAAATAGATGGGAATGACACCTAGAGTCTACCGAGCTAGCGGCTAGCCAATCTGTCGTCAATTACACAGAGCTAATATCCAGCTGTGTATTAGTTATGGGTATACAGCTAGCTAGCTAACACCGAACATGCCATGTTGACAACAATCATAAATATAACCATTTAACAAGCCCCAAATTGCTCAACATTTCGCTGGATGATCAAGAAGGGCCGTGTGGTTGAAAACGAGGCATTTTTGAACTATGTAAGTGAAAACACGATTTATTAGGAAACTTGTTTGTGGCTGTGGTGATCACACGCATTCACTGCTACGACGGCTTGGAGTTGCCGCTTCACAAGACAGCTGTGACGTTACACAGAAGTGTGTGGGGATTGGTTATTTGCCATCCAATTGCGTGGCGTTGAGTGCTGAAGCAACCGTTTATCCCGGCCACACTGCTGCCCAGCCCTCCTAGACCCTGGTACAGCTTTTTGCTGTACGGGTCTGGCTCGCTAGGCTAACAATGCACATTTACCACAAGTACCGGTGAAGGTATTTTTCATACAGTGAAAAATAATGCAGAAAATGGGCACTACACAGCACGAATTCAATGCAACCCACAACTACCTACGCACACACACACACACACACACACACACACACACACACACACACACACACACACACACACACACACACACAGCTGGGGCAGCCTGGCACATTGTACAGCAATGATGGCTCTTTAGTGTGGTGGAATGTTGCTGACTGATTTAAATGTAATGCTACTGATCTATACGGTGATGGCGCCTCTGCAGTATGTGTGTATTATGCACATTGTTTTACACATTGTACATGCGCACACACTTCTACAGTTATTAGCTGCATATTGCGCTACTCTATATACCGTATAGGAAACACATACAGTATGTTTGTGGTGTTTCCTGTTCACGAGCTTAGAAATAAAGATATAAAAAATGTAGACGCTGTTAGATACCACAAACACAAACCTGTGCGCATGTACACACACACACACACACACACACACACACACACACACACACACACACACACACACACACACACACAGGGCCGCTGACAGGTTTGGCTGGGCCCGGGACAAAAAAAATATCAATGGGCCCCCCTTCCTCCCCCCCCCCCCTCCCCCAAAAAAGCAAAAAAAAAACAGACAAACCTAGCCACCATTTTTTTTTTCAAGACAGACCAGGTGGCCAGACTAGGCCTACACTTTCGGCCTGAAAGCGCACCACATGATATGCTATATTAGGCCTACCCATTATAAAAGAAATGACATTGGTACCAAAGTAGCCTCACAATGATGCATACAATTCCATAGTAAATGGAAAAATCCATCCAATTATACTATCCATGCATTCTCGCCAACATTTATTTAGAAATGAAACAAAACAAATAGGATTCACATTGTCAATAATAACACAAGCGTTAGTGTAGGCTAATTTACTTTGGCAATTTGAAGGCTTGCACATCAAAACGTGCCTGACTGAATCAGCTCCCGTTTGCTAAACTGACTTCAAGTGAGGTGTGATGACAGTGAACAAGTGAGCAGCACACCAAAGACGTCAGTGGAACACAGGTCTTGTACTGTGCTCCCTCATCAGTCTTCCCACACCAGGAATAGCCAAACACAGGAACAAGTCAAGTTGCAGAAATGTAGGCCTATATGCAAAACGAATCTACACTGTATTTCTCCCCACAAAGTTAACAGGTTGATCATGTGTTAGCATTTGCGCTAAGCGGGATTTATAGCCTACGCGCTAAGCGTTTATAGCGTTGCATATTAATAGCGCTGTTTCAAAAGTTCTCCCTTGCCCTCTCCCTGCGCGCGACGCAACTTCTCATCACGGTATGATCCCGGGCTAATGTGCATATTCTTAGCTAAGGTCACTGATGGTCAGATTTGAAACACAATTTTACTAAGCTGTTATAAAATGATCCGATGCCCGTTTTCTATTGTGTTTATCAGTGTGACTGATCTCCTTTTAAACATGAATGCTGCAGTGCAGTGCGTGTCTGTTTATGAAGGGAAACGTTTGCTTTGTTTGTGTCCTCTGCCTATTATTAGTACCTGCATCATCTGAAGAATATTTTACTGAATTCCTGGGGCTTCTGGTGTCTTCCTCTATTTTCTCCTTTCCTTCATTTTCTGCCCTCCTGGTTTGAACGACTGCGTCTTCAGACACCTTGGCAAATTGGCACTATAGCCGCGTTTAAGTTGAAGACGTTTTTTTCTTTCTCGTAATGACCGACCAAACCATTTGTGCACTGGGGGTGGGGGGAGGTGCGAGTTCTTGATCCCTTTTTAAGGACAGGAAAGGCAAAATATCTGCATAATTTATTTAATGCAAATATAGCGCATTCTCCCTCTCTCAAAGACCAACTTATTTTGAAATGAAATGGAACCATTAATCACAAACTTAATGAGGGCCCAGTTCTGGGCCCCCCTATCCCTGGGCCCGGGACAAAAAGCCCTTTTGTCCCCCCCTGTCGGCGGGGCTGCACACACACACACACACACACACACACACACACACACACACACACACACAAACACACACACACACGTTTTTTCTTTGTCAGCCAGTTCAAGATTGTCTTTGGGCCTTATAATGCCCATACTACGTAACCATAACCATAATGACCCACCCACTAACACCACCACCACCACCACCACCACCCCCAACAACAACAACAACAACAACAACAACAACAACAGCTATAGCTGTAATATATGGCCTTCTGATTCTGTTCTCTCCCCGCGTCCCCTTGGGCACTGCATTGGCTCGCGTCCAGGCTCATTTGAATTTCAATGCCATCAGCGTGTGTTTTATTGTTCAAAGAGCCGGTAGATTAGAAGGAAATACGGCCCTATTTCGGTCCTTTCAGTGCTTGATACCGATACATCAAAGTCTGCTTTGGATGCAAATACGTACCTGACTGACCATGGAGGAATTAATAGCGGTTGTGTGAGTGCGTGTGTGTGTGTACGTGTGTGTGTGCGTGTGCGTGTGTGTGCGCGTGTGCGTGTGTGTGTGTGTGTGTGTGTGTGTGTGTGTGTGTGTGCGTGTGCGTGTGTGTGCGCGTGTGCGTGTGCGTGTGTGTGTGTGAAATACACCCCGGTCCGCTATAAAAATCTGAGGGCTTGCTATCAAACTCGACTAAAAAGCATATCACAGTGGTCGGTAAAAGGTTGAGTGTATTAAAGGCAACAACAAAGCAATCGAAATAGACTGGAGATAAACTGGAGATGTTGGCATTTAACGAAACATAACTTTTTGTGCAATAAATGTATTTGTTTTTTTATCCTAGTGTCAGATGCAAGAGGATAAACATTGCTACTTCAATTGCAAGCATCCCAGTATGACACTACCTTGTTTCTTAACACACTTAGGGTTTTCAGGCCGACCAGAACAGAACCGGTGCCGGTGCCCGCACCAGTTACGTTCGGCACTAAAGAGCTTATCTGCGAAACGCCCTTGTCCATACCGGGCTCTGAACTTTTTTCACATGTGACTGTGGTACCCTGATGAACCTGCTGATGGCCATGTTGTCATAACGGTATGCGGAGAAAAAACAAGTATTTTGCGGTTCGCATTGCTAACCTAACAATACTAGCGAACGCTAATATTTGTGGCGTGAACACGACAGCCGGTTCACGATTAGGTGCATTAACGGGCACCGGCACGGTTCTCAGTCGGCCTAAATGCGCCCACTGAATGCCAACGCTTTTTGGGGATGTTGGAATGTCGGAAATGACAATCTGCCAACAATCAAATGCAGTATTATGAAAGTTGTTCTTGGTATGGCACAGAGCCATTGGTCGTGATTGAAATGTCCAGATGATAACACAAGCTTTTGACTGCCATCTATGTCAGTTATATTCATCAAAACTCACACATAATATGTATTGAAGTGTCTATTGTTGAAATAACAGTAATATACATATATATGAAAAGTAAAAACGGATTTTTACTATATGGTAAAAACGCATGGGGAGTAAAAAAAAACCCACAATTTTACCTGGCTTGGCATTCAGTATGTGAACAACAGTTTCTGCTAACACACAGTATAGCTCCCACTGCTATCTTGTAACATTTGCTTCCTTAAGATGTAGACACATCCCAGACTAAGGTCAACAGCAATTCATCTATTTTCCCTGCAAAAAAAGGAAGAATTCTCCTTTCATGGTGAAGTGGAAGCAGAATCCCATGTTGCAGAAAATATCAAAGGTTGATTTCAAGTTGAGCATTTGAAGTTGACTTTTTAATACCACTTGATCGTGTTTTAAAGTGCCCTTCACAGACACGCCATGCGTTGCCTCCGCTCTGATGCGGATGATTAGATCAGGAAGTCCTGCCCCGCCTCCTCTCCCTCCCCGGGTGAGAGAGAGAGATGACATTTCCTAATCCAAATTGGTCACATCA
>NC_085873.1:12416325-12418825 GCF_034702125.1 Engraulis encrasicolus
GCATGTCTGTGTTTGTGCAAGTGTATGTTGACTAAGTATAGATTTTAAATTCCGTATTTCTTCACTCACTCACTTCACTGATCGCAGCCAAAGGAGGTACTGTATTTCTACTGCACCACTGAGAGCCATATTGATGCAACCCAGCAGCAGTATTGCCAACCAAAACCACAGACTCTCTTCTATCCATTCTCACCATTTCCCTTCTTCCTTTTATTCTTCATTCCTTCCACTTTATCTACCGTCTTCTCCTTCTCTCTACCTCTCTGTTCCCCTCTGCACCCCTCTGCTTGTCTTCCACCCCTTCACTTGTTCCTTTCCTTGCATCATTTCTCTTCTCCCTTCTCTTTCTCCCCCTCTTTCTCTCATCCTCCCTCCCTCTGTCTCTCATCCTTTCCCTCTCTCCATCCCCATTCTACGGCATCTCTATAATTCTCCCTCTCTTCTCTCCCCCTCTAGGACCGTCTCCCATCCTCCTCTCTCCTCCATCTCCACAGCTCTCTCTCTCTCTCTCTCTCTATTTCCTCTGCGGAGGGGAAATTCTAGTAGCGGGGCGCAGGGAAACAGGAAACCAGATTCTTTGCCGTGCCTTCTGTATATCCGTCGGGGTCGCGGGTGTTTACCGTTGTTTCCTCCGGCGGGGTGGCGCACGTCAAGTCAGATTTATGATTTAAGAGCCCTCACGATGCGCAGAGAGCAGAGGGGCTGGCATGACAGTGCATTTAATATCCTCCCTCCCTCCCTCTCTCTCTCTCTCTCTCTCTCTCTGTCCCTCTCTCTCTCTCTCTCTCTCTCTCTCTCTCTCTCTCTGTCCCTCTCTCTCTCTCTCTCTCTCTCTCTCTCTCTCGCATCACAGTACATATAATATCTTATCTTCTACCTTCTCTCTCTATTCCCCCCCCTCTCTCTCTATTCCTCCCTCTCTCTCACATTGTATCCCTCTCTCTGTCTTGTGTCTTCTCTCTTTCCTATACTCATTCTATCCCTCTCTCTCTAGCTCTCTCTGTCTCTGCCTCTCTCTCTCTCTCTCTCTCTCTCTCTCTCTCTCTCTCTCTCTCTCTCTCTCTCTCTCTCTCCTGTCTTCTCTATTTCCCGCCCTGTATCTCTTCCCCACTCTTTTGCCTTCTCTGCTCTCTTTCTCCCTGTTCTGTCTCTTTCTTCTTTCTCTCACTCTCCCCTCCCTTTTTCTCCTAACCATGTTTCACCTGTCTCCCCCTATCCTTGTCTCATTCACTCCACACCTCTCTCTCATTCCCTCTACCCCCCCCCCTCTCTCCTTTGCTGTCTCTAGTTGTTTATGACGAAGGTCAAAATATTCCTCTGACAACCTAATATCTAGGGATCCGACATCAGAGAAGCACACACACACACACACACACACACACACACACACACACACACACACACACACACACACACACACACACACACACACACACACACACACACACACACACACACACACACACACACACACACACACACAGTGTTGCGGTGTGGTGTGCAGAGAAAAGGACACGGGCAGGACAAAGGGGTCAGTTGTTCCAGGAATTGGGTCCACATTATACTATATGGACTAGGTGGGGGGGGTCTTCTCAGATCATTTTGTCCTGGGCCCAGCCAAAATCTGTCAGCTGTCAACCTGCCCTGGTGGGTGCGGGTTGCGTACGCTACGGTTCCGCTACCTGCTCCGGTTCTGCTCTGATGTGCCACTTCAGAGTAATTGGACACCCCCTGTGCACGCACGCACAGGCACACACACACACACACACACACACACACACACACACCGACACACACACACCGACACACACACACACACACACACACACACACACACACACACACACACACACACACACACCGACACACACACACACACACACAAACACACACACACACACACACGCACACACACACACACACCCGCCATGTGGTAGCGGCAGGCAAGATGTGGGGAAACAAGACATTGAAGACGCGGATGCGGATGAAAAGAAAATTCTCTTTTTCTCAGGTGATCTTCCTTCCTCCTCTCTCTTTCTCTGTATCTCATCACCCCCTCTCTCTGTATCAGTCTCTCTCTCCCTCTCTGTATCAGTCTCTCTCTCGCTCTCTCTCTCTCTCTATCTCTCTGTCTCTCTGTCTCTCTGTCTCTCTCTCTCTCTCTCTCTCTCTCTCTCTCTCTCTCTCTCTCTCTCTCTCTCTCTCTCTCTCTCTCTCTCTCTCTCTCTCTCTCTCTCTCTCTCTCTCTCTCTTCCTCTCTCATTCTGTTTCCTGTTTCATTTGTATTGTTTTGTATTAAGATGTGGGCTGGCTTGTGGGTGGATTGTTGTCACGGCATTGCTGTTCACACATATTTTTCAGATGTCTTGCTTTCAAACAGCCCGCATCTACATATTCAAACACTACATCACTTCCAAACATTGGAGTCACAAAGTTTCCACAGTTTCATTTTGCAGGGAAAAAAGCAAAGCAACCAAAAGCAAAGGAACCCAAGACCGAG
>NC_085873.1:12426325-12578825 GCF_034702125.1 Engraulis encrasicolus
GCGCGTCCGTGCTCACAGCAATAATGATCCATCAGATGGTGTGTATCCGCTGATGGCTGTATAAGCAAGAATGAGCCACCCACTGTAGACATTAAAGACATGCTGCAGCAGCAGCAACACCCAGGCCAGGTGTGTGTGTGTGTGTGTGTGTGTGTGTGTGTGTGTGTGTGTGTGTGTGTGTGTGTGTGTGTGTGTGTGTGTGTGTGTGTGTGTGTGTGTGTGTGTGTGTGTGTGTGTGTGTGTGTGTGCTGATGCCAGGCCAGGTGTTGTGAACAGATGAGTCATTAAGAATTAACCACCTCTGAGGTGGACTCCAGCAGATAAGACGGACTCCCTGTGTGTGTGTGTGTGTGTGTGTGTGTGTGTGTGTGTGTGTGTGTGTGTGTGTGTGTGTGTGTGTGTGTGTGTGTGTTGTGTGTGTGTGTGTGTGTGTGTGCGTGTGCGTGTGTGTGCCTGCGTGTGTATCTTGTGAATGAGCCTGCCGATAAGGACTTCTTATGTATTAGCTGGAACGTGTGTGTGTGTGTGTGTGTGTGTGTGTGTGTGTGTGTGTGTGTGTGTGTGTGTGTGTGTGTGTGTGTGTGTGTGTGTGTGTGTGTGTGTGTGTGTGTGTGTGTGTGTGTGTGTGTGTGTGCCTGCGTGTGTGTCTTGTGAATGAGCCTGCCGATAAGGACTTCTTATGTATTAGCAGGAACGTGTGTGTGTGTGTGTGTGTGTGTGTGTGTGTGTGTGTGTGTGTGTGTGTGTGTGTGTGTGTGTGTGTGTGTGTATGTGTGTGTGCGTGCGTGTATGAGAGAGAGAGAGAGAGAGAGAGAGAGAGAGAGAGACAGACAGACAGACAGACAGACAGACAGACAGACAGACAGACAGAGAGAGAGACAGAGAGAGAGACAGAGACTGAGACAGAGACAGAAACCGAGACAGAGAGAGATGAGGACATATCTACGTGTAATACAATATGAGTCTAAGTTTGCATACATGAACCCTCAAAAAGACTCCAAGTGCTTTGCTGAAACATAGCTTGCACACATGCTGCAGCAAACAATAAACACTACCCAACAACAATAGCCATTATTTAACTTCCCTTAACTCACTTGATACCAATGCCGCTTCAAACGCGTCATTTCGGATCCTAACGCTCCTTCCTAATGATGCATAAGCATGTCAGTTCCATTTTTATTGTGTGGGGTAAACATTACATCACATTACACTTAAGCTGACGCTTTTCATCCAAAGCGACTTACAGTTATTTAGGTAAAAGTATTGATTACAGGCCCTGATGTAATGCTGTGTTACATGTCTTGCTCAAGGGCACATCAACAATAGCCAGTGATTGGACTTCCCTTATCTCACTTGATACCAATGACGTTTCAAGCGCGCCATTTCGGATCCTAACGCTTGGTCTTAATGAAGCATAAGCACGTCAATTCTATTTTTTATGGTGTGGTTGTAACACAGGCATAGTTGTAGAATCCTCTGTGGCAGTTGAAAAACACCCAACATGCTGAAAATGCTCTGGCACAGCTGTATGGTTTGAAAATGGCATCTGATGGCTTAACGAGCATGCTCCCTGTACTGTACTGTATTTGTGTTCTATATTCCATGAATTCATGCTGATCAACAAATGAAGAACTCTTTTCCAAAATGAGATATATCCATTTCATAGATTGTTGGGAAATTGAATTTTTGTATTGGGCATTCCATTGAATTGCATTATGAAATGCATTTTATAGAGGTTTAAAAAGTATGTTCTCCAAACATTTGAATGGCAAGAATTCACACCTAGATGATAGGACTTCTTAACAGCAAATTACAATATTAAAGTGCAAAAAGTCAAAAATGGTGGATATAGCGTTTTGGAAAAGAGCTCTTCAAATGTAGTGTTTTCTAAAGAGAAAATATAAACTTGAACTTCAACCTGAAGCACAATAAATACATCTATACATCCACATACATCTACACATCTACTGTAGGCCTATATTTTAATATACATACATCTCTTTGTATGCTATTTTCTTTGCCTGTGGCGTGGGTAGCATGCGTGTGTGTGTGTGTGTGTGTGTGTGTGTGTGTGTGTGTGTGTGTGTGTGTGTGTGTGTGTGTGTGTGTGTGTGTGTGTGTGTGTGTGCGTGCGTGCGTGCACGGCACACAAGAGCGAAACCACAACAACAGGTCTCTGCTGACGTCAACATATATGTCAATACATGTTCCCAAGGGAACACGCAGCAGCAGCAAACCAACAGAAGCACACAACTGTGAAGGTGTTATATGTGATACACTCTCATTCAGTCTATCAGCATTTGCCTCAAAACACCTCTGTGTGTGTGTGTGTGCACGTGCATGCGTGCGTGCGTGTGTGTGTGTGTGTGTGTGTGTGTGTGTGTGTGTGTGTGTGTGTGTGTGTGTGTGTGTGTGTGTGTGTGTGTGTGTGTGTGTGTGTGTGTGTGGTAAAGACTAAAGGCTAGAATATGCTGTATAGGGTATGTGTGCATTTGCACATTTTGTGCACAAATGTGTCGCCATGCAACTTGGCTTGAGTTATCTGAATTGAACGCAAGGTAGGCTACACAAACATATGTGCGCAGGGTGTAATTGACAAAAACGCTAAGAGTGATCTTTGGTAAAATGGCTCAGGTCATTGACATTGAGAGACACAAAATGGTGTACATTTTTAAGGAGAGCCCCATTGTCTTAACCCTAGATGATGCCTCCAGTCAGGGCCGCTGACAGCTTTTGCTGGGCCCGGGACAAAGTAATCTGAAAGGGCCCTCTACCTAATACATACAATGTAAATGGGACCCAATTCTGGGCCCCCTATCTCCCTGGGCCCAGTACAACATACCCCTTTGTCCCCCCCCTTGTCGGCGGGCCTGCCTCCAGTAACCTGCATTACGTAGAGTGCTCAGGCAATTGTATGGCAAATATGTGCACTGACTTCACCCACTCCAGATATACCAGATATAGTACCTAGTATACAGGGAAGGCGACAGGGGCGGACGAACGGGTCACTTGTCCCGGAACCAGGGAGAGTGGGGGCCAATAATTGGTTCCTCGCCACATTCTAAGTATTGGGTTTGGGGCCTTTTCAGATGACTTTGTCCTGGGCCCGGCCAAAGCTGCCAGAGGCCCTGGTTGTATATATTGTATGGATGTACCTATATGTGATTAGAATGTGTAGACTCTGTCCCAATCCCTCTTTGCAGTGAAAAATTGAAAGCCCATTGGGAAACTCCAACTCCCATTATCATTGTGACACAGCACTCCACAGCACACAAGTGAACACTGCACACTGCACACAACGAAATTGCATTTATGCCTCACCCGTGCAAGGGGGCAGCCCTCAGTGGCGACCCATGGGGAGCAGTGTGGCGGCACGGTACCATGCTCAGGGTACCTCAGTCATGGGTGAGGATGGGGGAGAACACTGGTTGATTACACCCCCCACCAAACTGGTGGGTCAGGAGTCGAACCGGCATCCTCTGGGATGCAAGTCTGACGCCCTAACCGCTCACCCATGACTGCCCTAGTGGTGTGTATCGCCTGAAACAGATGAAGTAATGAGGGTATATACTCGTATACTTCTGCATTGGTGTGTTGTGCTGATAGAAATTGTGCTGAAATGCAGACTTTTCCATCTAACAAGTGTGTGCGCGGCGATTAGGATGTGTTGAATCTGTCAATGCACACTCCCTCATTGGCGTGAACTCAGTGGCAGACACATTTCAAGATGTCTGCTGAAGATAGGGCTACTTGGGGAAGAAAAAGAGAGGAGAGAGAGAGAGAGGGAGAGAGAGAGAGAGAGAGAGAGAGAGAGAGAGAGAGAGAGAGAGAGAGAGACAGACAGAAAGAGAGAGAGAGAGAGGCAGACAGAGACAGAGCGAGAGAGAAAATTAAAAAACACACTCTTCTATTCCATCTTCGTCTACAGAGATGTGGCAGAGCGGAGGTTGAATTTGTCGGGCTTCCCTCCCTGAGCAAAGACACATCTCTCTCTCAGCACTGATGGCGTGTGTGTGTGTGTGTGTGTGTGTGTGTGTGTGTGTGTGTGTGTGTGTGTGTGTGTGTGTGTGTGTGTGTGTGTGTGTGTGTGTGTGTGTGAGAGAGAGCCAAGACACAGCTCTCTCTCTCTCTCTCAGCACTGATGGGCCATTAATAATGCAAGCAAACTGGCAGAGAGCGGGTGTGTGTGTGTGTGTGTGTGTGTGTGTGTGTGTGTGTGTGTGTGTGTGTGTGTGTGTGTGTGTGTGTGTGTGTGTGTGTGTGGAGGCAGCTGGTGCTGCGTGTGTGTGTGTGTGTGTGTGTGTGCGTGCGTGCGTGTGTGTGCATGTGTGTGTGAAAGAGAGAGCGAGAATGTGTCTGCATGTGTGGAGAGAGCGGATGTGTGTGCATCTGTGTGGTAGAGAGAGAGAGAGAGAGAGAGAGAGAGAGAGAGAGAGAGAGAGAGAGAGAGAGAGAGAGAGAGAGAGAGGCAAATTTGCTGATTATTCAGCTTGACATTTTCGCAACTTTGCCTGATCAAAGTCAGCGAGGAGAAAAAAGGCTAAGATTTACCCGCACATCTTTTTAATGGCTAAATCTGACGCAGTGCTCGACTCGTTTGAATCTCATCTGTTTCCTTCTCCGGAGCAGAGACGCAGAGTTAATGCCTTGTGACTTTTTTGCCTGTTTTGCCTCATTTTACATAATGTGGTTGTAGGATTTGCCTCTTTTGTTAAAAATAAATTTTCATGGGTGTTTTGTGCCTTTATTTGGTAATGACAGTGAATGGTTGACAAGAAATGAGTGGGAGCAAGCAAGCGAGAGAGATACGGGGTAGAGGTTGGGAAGTGACCTTGGCCGGAGTCGAACCTGAGTCCCCAAAGGCACTGTTGCCCATATATGGCCAGGTGTACCAGGTGCATGTTGCGCCACAGCACCCCTACATTTTGCCTCATTTTGATGTGGTGGGAGGATTTGCCTCTTTTGTTAAAAGATATTTTGGTGGGCGTTTTGTGCCTATATTTGATAATGACAGTGAATGGTCGGGAAATGACCTTGGCCGGATTCGAACCTGGGTCCCCAAAGGCACTGTTGCCCATAAACAGCCGTCTCCAAAAGTGTTGTCGCCTATCCATCTGTTTGGAATAACAGCTAATAACCTGGCTTTCAATTAATCACTTGGCTTCAGAAGTCACTCATATGAAAGCTACAACCCTCCCGAATGAAGTTTTGTGTACAAAAATAAATTTCATGCACCAAAGAAAGATTGACCCTTTAATGAACACAGACAGGGCAGATTTTCACAAGACAAAAGTTTTGTCATCTATCAAATATAATGTGAAAATGAGAAGATAAGTCACTTCAAAACACTTCGAACACGCAGATCGGGTGTCATTCTTAATCACTGAATCACTCTCACCTCTTCAGAAAATCAACGTTGGCCTTAGGTGTATGTTTAGGGTCGTTGTAATCATGGAAAGCAACACAATGAAAAACAATGAAGTTCAATGAGAGATGGTGACATATTTGCTATTCGTAGATCAATACATTTTTAACTTCATGATTTAATCAATGATAAAAGCCCTCAAACACCTGCAGCATGCATGCAGCTCCTCATAATCCCTACCATGTTTCACTTTATGCACCATGTTTCTTTTTTCATATTCTGCCCTGTCCGTGTTCATTAAAGGGTCAATCTTTCTTTGGTGCATGAAATTTATTTTGTACATAAAACCTAATTCAAGAGGGTTGTACCTTTCATATGAGTGACTTCTGAAGCCAAGTGATTAATTGAAAGTCAGATTATTAGCAAATTAGTTATTCCAAACAGATGGATAGGCGACAACACATTTGGAGATGGTTGTATGGCCAGGTGTGTCACAGCATCCCCAGATTTTGCCTCATTTTGATGTGGTGGGAGGATTTGCCTGTTTTTGCCTTCCAGTCGCACGATCACATTTCCCCTTGTTGTGTGACAAATAACAGGATCACAGTGTTTCCCATACATTGAGGAAACTATGGCGGCCCGCCATAGTTTAAATTTGGCCGCCATAGTTTACGAAAATGTAAAAAAAAATTTTAAAAAAAAAAAAAAAATTTTTACTTTTTTTATTTTATTTTATTTTAACGATATCCGTTTTTGTTAAAAACGATTTGAATTACGATTTTGAATTTCCTTCGCATTTTCCTCCTGGAGTAGGTAAATACATCCTATAGGCCTAGACTCTGTATTGGTTAGATAAGTAGTCCCACGGTAACACAGAATGAGGGGAAAGCATTAGGAAGTGACCGTAAGGGTATTACGTAAGGGTTAACGTTCGGCGAGAAGGTCGCTACCGTGGAATAGCAGCACGACAGAGAGAATCTTTAGACCCCGACGCGGAGCGGAGGGGTCTTGTTCTCTCTGAAGTGCTGCTATTCCACAAAGCGACCGACTCGCCGAAAGTTAACCCGC
The DNA here is from genome assembly GCF_034702125.1 of Engraulis encrasicolus. Lineage (NCBI taxonomy): Eukaryota > Metazoa > Chordata > Actinopteri > Clupeiformes > Engraulidae > Engraulis > Engraulis encrasicolus. Next base: position 12,432,759 of record NC_085873.1, read on the forward strand.
TTATTATATGGATATACTTAAATGATTCACACATGCGGTGACATTTCTTTAGACCTATTTAATGTTAAGATTGTTGCTGCGCAAAACAAAACAGTGCCGTTGTGGAACACCGTTAGGCAACAGCTAGGTAGGCTAGCCAGGACAACAGGTGTTGTCTATCACAGCAGCTGATTAGAGTGACAAAAGACCGGACCCCCTGCGGAGTGATATGAAACATTCGCTTTAGCCACTGACTTGTAGGCCTATACAAGCCAGTGGCTTTAGCAGTGAACGTCTTGTTGCCATTGACAGCGGTAGCCAGGACAACGGGTGCTGTCTATCACAGCAGCTGATTAGAGTCTTGTTGAAAAGTCGCTTTAGCAGTGAAAAGTCTTGTTGCCATTGACAGCGGTCTGTTATAGACCAACCCGTCCGTTATCGAAAAATAACAGACGTCCGAACGTTGGGGAGCCCCGTTGAAATGAATGGAGCATTCGACAGATGACGTCACAACCATATAATAAAGTTGATTCATGTGTGCACACGTGTAACATCGGGTGAGTAACAGAACATGTGCGCAACGATGCGTTATGACACGCCGATATGCGAGGATCTTCGTCCAAATCGCTAGTCGCATGCATCATCGCTAACTGCGTTTACATCGCGTGCCGCGTGTAAGGGAAATGTTAGTTGTTGACATGTATGGAATTCACTTCAATTTGTGCTGTTTCTTGCTTCAGTTGTGGACAAAACGATTGGCCAAACTCACAATAGAAAGCCTTTGCTGTGCTACTGTCCCAGAGAGCTGAAAAAAAAAACCTTCATAGAAGAAGTCACACTTAACAGGGGTGTTAACCAATCCAATGAGTTCTCTCATTGCTCTCTCTCTCTCTCTCTCTCTCTCTCTCTCTCTCTCTCTCTCTCTCTCTCTCTCTCTCTCTCTCTCTCTCTCTCTCTCTCTCTCTCTCTCTCTCTCTCTCTCATAGTAGCCTACTATCTACTATTTACCCATAACAATTGGTGAATTTCTGAGCCCTTTTTAATTTGTAGCCTATACCACTGAAGGCATGATAATGCTTCATCATATTTTAGAAATAGGGCCTATGTGCCTTTTATATACCAAATGTTTATCATTTTGAAATTGTTTCAGTTGTTTATGACTTGTGTATGACTGAAATTATCTCTGCATACTATCAGTGCTGCATTGCTTTGTAAAGATAGGCTATTCACAAGTCACAAAGTGCCAAACACACTTTAAAAACACACTGAAAAGATACGGCCATAGTAACCTACTGAAAACATTTTGTTCATAATAATGGTGATTAATAAATGGTGGTCTTAGATGTTCATACTGACATCCTTGAATTTGACTTGGTAGATCGCGGCAGACCTTCAACTTCAAAAGTAGATCTTGGTTAAAAAAAGGTTGGGCACCCCTGCTATAGAGAGAACCACAAGTGCTTGAAAGACAGGGATCAAAAGCCTAGTCAAGTTGTTGTAGTTTACTTGGGTTTGGGAGCAATATAAAAAACCTTCAGAGAAGGGACAGTTGGGATGAGTTTACTAACACTCCCTAGGCTTTGTTTTACAGTTGTAATGCGTTTGGTGACAGACCTTCATTGACACAGCAGAGGAGACATCGGGCTGCATATAGAAATTAATGTGTAATGAATGTGAATATAGACATAAATGTGTAATATGTTGTTCAGCCCTTTTAATGGGAGGAATTTGGAAAAAACTGGCCCTGTGACCAGCACCCCTCATGTAGAATGTGTACGCCTACAGATATGTGTGGGGGAAAAGGCATAGCCTACCCTCTAAGACCCTTTTTGTCTATGCGTTAACAATTTCACAGTGCTCTTAAATTCTTATCTCTGCTCCTATTTTGTTTTATTATTGTTTCCCAGACCCCTGCATGAGGGAGGAATGAAACTGTGTTGTAAACAGAAATTATTCACTGTACTGCATTTTTTGACAATGACAATGTACTACTATTATACAAGTCATGGGTAAAATCTTATGTAGCCTTATTTCTCAAAATATAAATGGCTGAAATATAGGCCCAGGCCAACAGTTTCTCCATGCGCCAATGTCATACTGTAGTCATTGTTTTGCCGTTTTGCATTTACGCTGCAAGAATACAACCCCCCCCCCCCCCCCAAAAAAAGGCCCGTGTGAAAAACCCCCCCCCCCCCCCCCCCCCCCCCCCCCCCCCCCCCCCCCCCCCCCCCCCCCCCCGGACAAAATAAACCCTGGCTGCCCCCATAGTTTCCAAAATTTCTGTGGGAAACACTGGGATCGTCGTCTTATCTTGGAGCTGATAAGAAGAAAACACTGTTTCACTGAGCCTTGACTATTTTGCATACAGTATGCCAGCAAAAAATACAAAAATGTGGGCGTGAGCGTGTGCGTGTGCATGTGTGTGTTTGTGTGCACACGTGTGTGCGTGGGTGTGTGCGTGTGTGTCTGTGACCGTGCTTCAACATCCACATGAAAGGATAGGTCATTACAATCTCTTCTCCCCCTGTGCTCTGATCACGCTCACACACGCGCACACACACACACAAGCAAACACACACACACACACAAACAATATCTAAAAAACATCAATGAAGCAACCCGTTTCCCGTAGCAACTGCAGCCCATAATAATGTGGCGTGTCCTTTAGACTGTGAAGAGCATCGTCTGATCTGAACAACAACGCTTTCATCCGGCGGTCGTTATCACCAGGCGCAGGAATAACACCCTTAAGGCTATCAGTTGAAATATTGGCTGTTTATGAAGGACACTTAGTTGGACTGGGTATCCATACAGGCTTTGTTCAGATGTAAACAAGCGCTTGCTCTCCTCTCTGCCCCCCCCTCTAGGTCTGTCTCTCATCAAATTGGAGTTTTGAGGACTCTCTCTCTCATTAACTCTATCTTTCTCTTACCCCTTTCTCTCTCTTTCTCTTTCTCCTTATCGCATCCGCCTTTCACACTCTCCTCTCTTCTCATCTCACCTCCCTCTGTTGCTCTCTCTCTCTCATTCAATCGCTCTCTTTTATTTTTCTTACACGGTCTAATTGGGAAGCTTACACATTTCTCCACCAAGAGTCTGAGGTAAAGAAAGAGAGAGAGAGAGAGAGAGAGAGAGAGAGAGAGAGAGAGAGAGAGAGAGAGAGAGAGAGAGGAGAGAGAGAGAGAGAGAGAGAGAGAGAGAGAGAGAGAGAGAGAGAGAGAGAGAGAGAGAGAGAGAGAGAGAGAGAGAGAAGAAGGTAGCTAGTTTAATCATCGGCCTCTTTTGTGCATCTTCATTTTTCATCCCTAATTGCCTCTTCTGTTCCCAGTAAACATGCCCATTACCCCCAGGGCCTCACACACACACACACACACACACACACACACACACACACACACACACACACACACACACACACACACACACCCATTACCTCCAGGGCCTGATCAGGATAAAACAGACGACAAGACACAGCCCAGCACACACACACACACACACACACACACACACACACACACACACACACACACACACACACACACACACACACACACACACACACACACACACACACACACACACACAAAGGCCCTAGCATGGCCCAGCGTGCCACAACATGAAAACGTTACACAGGGGCACAGCTGTCTGGACACCACAGGTCAGGTCAAACACACACACACACACACACACACACACACACACACACACACACACACACACACACACACACACACACACACACACACACACACACACGTCTGGACACTGCCGCTCATGTCTACAGGAGAAAGAGGGTACATGTGGGGCTTTTAGATTTCACATGTGAGAGTGAAGTGAAAGCCCACCTGGGAAACTCCCATTGTCATTGTGACACAGCACTCCACAGCACACAGTGCTCAGTGCACACAACAAAATTTAATTTATGCCTGACCTGTGCTAGTGGGCAGCCCGAAACGGTAGGATGGTATACCATGCTCAGGCTACCTCTGTCATGGAAGAGGATAGGGGAGAGCACTTGTTATTAACTCTCCCCACCAACCTGGTGGGTGAGTCAAACCGCCAACCTTTGGGCTACAAGTCTGACACCCTAACCAGTTACCCATGACTGCCCCGCATACACATGCATATACACACACTTTACAACATCAGAAATACAAACACAAACACAGAAGCACAGATCCATATACTGTACATAGCCACACACAACTGCAGAGAGAGAGAGAGAGAGAGAGAGAGAGAGAGAGAGAGAGAGAGAGAGAGAGAGAGAGAGAGAGAGAGAGAGAGAGAGAGAGAGAGAGAGAGAGAGAGACATGTATTGCACTGAGCAAGATATTTTGTACGCTTCATGCCTGCTTTGGGATTAGAATGGAGAGGAGCACTGACAAGATGTTGGTTCCCATGTGAAATCATGATTGCAATAGGGTTAATGAAAAAGCTCGTACAGCTGGCGCGCACACACACACACACACACACACACACCGCTACATACTGGTGGTTAAGGTCTTTGCTACTGTATGTCAATATATAGAGCAGCACAGTCCAGGTCATCACAGTATTGGGCCGATGCTGTTTTATGATGATGTAGGCATTGCCCAGCGGAAAATATTGATAAGCATTTAGTGGATTGAAAAACAATATACACGTCCGACGATATAGCAATCAACCGAGGAGCGGGCAACAATCACTGAGGGGGGCGATACTTTCAGAATGCTTTTCCAATGGAATACTCCGAGACGTATACTGACAATATTAAATTTTTCAAAACAGATTTGCCATGTTATATTAAGGGCTTTTTAATATTTTTTCTCAGATCTCAGCTCAGCCTCTGCTCTTTCCTCCCTTTTTTGGACTGACAATATTCCGTTTGAAACTGGAATACTGTGTGCATGTAGCTATTTCTCATTATTTTTTTCTTCAGGTATACTGTAGCACTTTTATGGAAGGTGAGCATTGAGATATTACGGTTGCATGAACGGCAGCCTATCTGTTAAATCATTCACCAAGCAAAATTAACTCTACATGAATTTGATTTTAAGAGGACTGGAGCTCAGCCCAGGAAGATGAATAAACTGCTAAGGCACGAGCTAATGGGGCTCTTTTAATAAAATAAAATAATGATGAGCCCTAAAATTCTGAAACGAAGGTACTGTCTCATACTGCATGGCTTTTTTATTTTGGGGTTTTTCTTGCCTTTATTGGACATGACAGTATTAGAGGAAACAGGAAAGTAATGGCAGAGAGCAACAGAGTCTCACCCCAACTCGACAATTTCCGACCACCAATGAACAGACGGCAACTGTCGACGTCGTTGGCATACCTGCCACGTCGCATGTTGATGAGATCGCCTAAACCTAGACCTTTCACTAACCCTAACCATCAGTGAACTTAAGCTGCCACAAGGGTGCGTTTTTGAGGCACATTATTTTTTGACGTCAAGAGAATACCTTAGACGCCAGAAGTTGCTGTCTGGTCAAAGGTAGTCAGAAATTGATGAGTTGGGATGATGCACTATAGCAGAGAGAGATAGGGCAGGAACAGGAAAAAGCTTGGGACGGAGCTGAACCCGGGTCTCCGGCCTGTCAGTGCCCAAGCCATTTCAGCCAAGGCCCCGACCACATTGCGTGGCTACTCGAATGGTATAGTGCATCTGAGGTTTAGACTTTAATTTTACGGTTTGGGAGCCAATGTATGGGAGGCAAAACATATTTTTACGTGACTTGGTAGTGAATGTGTTAAGTAGAGGGGCCTATCAGATGACTTTGTCCTGGATCCAGCCAAGGTTGTCAACAGCCCTTCTGTCCCGCATTGCACAGGCCGACATTGGCAGAGTGAATGCCCCCCCCCCCATTCCTGCGGTCGCGTAGCAGGACTAATCAGGATCAGTCACATCATCGTCCGTGTGATTTAATGACCCTCGGAAATGATGATGATGATGAGGAGGATGTCCATCCGCCAAACCCTCACCTACCCTTCCCCTCACACTCGTATACCTTAGCAGACAGTGACAGCAAAAAATATGAAGTAAGACCTAGAATGATGAAGTAGCACCATTCAATAGATGATGATGATTGATGATGATGATGATGAGGAGGAGGAGGAGGAGAGAGGATGATGATAATGATATCTGAATGATAACCCCTCAGTTGTCATGCAGTTGTCGGTCAATCTGGAGTGCATTTCTTGAAACCATACTTGCTTAATACATTAGCTACTTTATTGTTTGCAAACTAATATTCCATTGGCAACTATACCCAAGTTGCTAAGTGACTAACAGCTATGCTGTTGAGAACCACAACCATGATCTGGCTTTATTTCATTCAGATTCAGATTCAGAAAACTTTATGAATCCCATCAGTGGGCAATTAAGTTTGCAATCCCAGTCTCCATCAATCAGCAATTTTATTTTATTTTATTCTATTTTATTCGGCAATTTGACAGGTAATCAAGGTCTTCTGAAATATCTGGGCAAGTAGAGGCTTTGGAATATCTGGCACTGGGGTGCATTTCTCCAAAGAGAAGTTGTTAGCCTGTTAGCAACTTCGGTAGTTTCCAATGGAAAAATGCATTGAAAACAACAAAGTAGCTAATGTAGTAAGCAACTTTGGTTTTGAGAAATGCGCCCCTGGATTGTAGCTTCTGAATCCAGGTTGCCCATCATTGATGATGAGGAGAAGGAGAAGGAGGACGAGGAGGAGGAGGAGGAGGAGGAGAAGGAGGACGAGGAGGAGGAGGAGGAGAAGGAGGAGGAGGAGGAGGAGGAGGATGAAAATGATGATGTCAGTTTGACAACCCCTCAGTTTCCCTGACACAGTTGTCTTCAGCCAAACAAACGCTGATGATGGTTTGGGGGGAAAAGAATCAATATTTCAGGACTGAAGAGGAAATACTGCATGAGGAGATGAAAGGACACAAACAAGGGTATAGCAGATTGAAGTGTGTGGAAGAGTGTGTGTGTGTGTTTTCCGAAAACGAGAACATGTCTGCCTCAGACAGTGGAAGGAATTGTTTTTGTATAGAGCAGGACAGTCCGTTGTTTGGATGAAATAAGCTAGAGGTGGATTTTTGAATCTTGATTTGCATAGGTCCCAAAAAAAACGAGCCATGGAAAGAGTTAGGCTAATCCCACTGACCTCTGTGTTCCATTTTTACAAAGATGGCGGCTCATGGAGACTTTGACACTGAAATTGCCCTTGACATAGTTCCAAAATAGTTCCAAGAAGTGAGCATTAACCATACAGTTAACGATGTATAATGTTCATTGCGTACATTTTGTACATTACCTAGGCCTACATGTATTACGTGTATTATGTGTATTACGTTAACAATGTCTTCTTGTTAAACCTATAGTCACTCATTTTCTTTTGTTTAAGGCGTCAACGTTTTTTTTTTCCTTTAGCCTACCTGACATGTTTCAATGGTGTAACTTCTGACATGCCAGGTAAAGAGAAAAAAAAACATTACAACAAAACAGAATTAATGACTCGGACTCACTAACGTGCCACACAGGCACCCACCACAGGAGTCCTCAGGTAGCCTGCTGATGGTGACACTTAGACACATTTTAAATATTTAAAAAGACAAGAGGAGGAAGGTGAGAGCAGCCATTTGCGAAGCGATAATGGGGGTAGGAGCAGGATATGGGATGGAGGTGTGTGTGTGTGTGTGTGTGTGTGTGTGTGTGTGTGTGTGTGTGTGTGTGTGTGTGTGTGTGTGTGTGTGTGTGTGTGTGTGTGTGTGTGTGTGTTGAAGATGTAGTCATATCCCTTCATTAAAGATTCAGCTGGAGAACAGGTGTGCCTGCCAAGAAGAGTGTGTGTGTGTGTGTGTGTGTGTGTGTGTGTGTGTGTGTGGGGGGGGGGGGGCAGAGCAGAGCAGAGCAGAGCTTCACAGGGTGGCATCAGGAGGATGAGAACTGACGACCCAACAATTACAGTTCACTCTTTTACGAAAAACAAGAACATCTCTTTTTGTATAGAGCAATAGGACAGTCAGTTGTTTGGATGAAGTTAGAAGCTAGAGGTGGATTCTTGAATACTACTGTAGAAAAAAAGTTTAAAAAGTCAGAAAGACATCTGACGCGTGCTACTTTATTCATTAATTTTTCAAGTTTGAGTTTATTCATCGGCAAAGCTAAGCACCCAGTGTAGTGCATTAGAAGGTGTTGAGCACACTTCCTGATCTTTCTACGTTCAGAGGTCGTTTCTTTCCACTCTGTTAGTCAAAACTACCAATAATGAGTCTCTCTCTCTCTCTGGATGGGCTTGTAATCAGCAACAGTCCCAAGGTTATTCATTAAGCAGGGAATAAAATTGGTCTGTCACTTTGGTGCAGCTCTGCCTGTTTTCCTTCCTTTCTTTCTTTCAGTATTTTTTTATTATTTTTTCATTTTCTTTCTTTCCGCGTACATTGCGTTGTCATTGTAACCTTGTGATTTGTAAGGGAGATATTGCACACATTCTGTAAAAAAAAACTGCATCTTGCTTTTCCATGCAGAGAAAAAAAAGAATAATAGAAAGCACAATAACAGCACATTCTCTTTTTTTTTGTACTCCCTTTTTTTGTGTTGTTGTTTTTCTGCTCTGTCAGTGCGTCTCAACAGGACTGATATATTCATCTCACAATTCTGCTGTATTGCAATTGAATGACGTGCTATGTATCTGTTGCGAGTTCAGTAAGACGGGGGCACACACACAGACAACTCTAGCATCTGTCTGGCTGTCAAATCTCTATGTATAGTTGATAGGTCTCATCACACGTTCTGCTGGCACGAAGGGAAACAGATTTCACTAGAAACGGCAGGAAAAAAGATGTCTTGTCTATTAAAAAGTGTGTGTGTGTGTGTGTGTATGTGTAAGAGAGAGAGAGAGAGAGAGAGAGAGAGAGAGGAGAGAGAGCAACAGAGAGAGGGAGAGAGAGAGAGTAATTGTGCGGGTGTGAGAGCATGTGAGCATATGTGCATGTGTGCGTTTGCGTGCGTCTGTGCGTCCCTGCGCACAAGCAATCTGTTAAGGCTACAGCTGAATATGAGGTCTGACAGCTGACTTTGACAGCATGTTCGAGAGTGTGATACTAGTTTGTTTGACACCCAAAACAAAACGGCAGCGCTGTAGGCAATTAAGTGCAATTCACTAAAAGAAGCTATGATGGGGCGACACCGCGCGAGCCTGTCATTTGAAAATGCTTCTGACGTGTGCTAATATGCATTGCAGTGCAGTATGGCACATATGGAATTATGGGTGCAGTCGTCGAAAAGCAGCAGACCATTCTCAACCGCACGCACACGCAAGCATGCACGCACACGCACACGCACACGCACACACTTCAGGAATGAGTCATTCTCGGATGCATAACTGAGTCCAAACTTGATGGGTTTATCTTTCTTGATGTATTTTTTTCATCCATTTACAACATTTAGAAGTCCGTATATTGTACATTGTATACAATAAAAAAAGTTCAGGAGAAGCAAAACAAATCCGGTGTCAGCCGGTGGAATTTCGCCCTTGAGGGCCTATTCAGATCAGCACACAGCCCGTCCATTCCCCATTCTCCATTCTGATTTTCAACATTTTGTTTCACAATAGGTTGTCAAGGGCAGCAGATCTGCTGGATAGAATGAGGAGGGTGTGTGTGTGTGTGTGTGTGTGTGTCCATGCGTGTAGGCATGTGTGTGTGGCAGGCGGTCTGCTGAGGAGGAGGGGCAGGGTGGTGTGGGGGGCGACTGTGTGTGTGTGTGTGTGTGTGTGTGTGTGTGTGTGTGTGTGTGTGTGTGTGTGTGTCCATGCGTGCATGTGTGTGTGTGTTTGTTTGTACGTGTATGTGTGATGGTGTGGCAGGCGACCCGCTGAGGAGTGTGATGTAGAGTGCGTGCGTGCGTGCGTGCGTGCGTGCGTGCGTGCGTGCGTGTCAGGCGAGGGCAGAGGGCGCAGGTGGAGAATGAATGAAGAAACCTGACAGAGTTCTTCACGCCTGCTGAGAGATGAAACGGCACTGAGCCTGTGTGTGTGCGTGTTTGTGTACGCGTGCTTGCGCACATGCGTGTGTGCGTGTGTGCGTGCAGGTTATAGAGAGGGAGAGAAAGAAAGCTCTTTTTGTGAGTCTGTCTGTGTGAGCTGTTTTTTTCAGTGATGTGTGGGTGTGTGTGAGTAGGTGTGTGTGTGTGTGTGTGTTTGTGTGCTACAGTATATGTGTTTGGAAGCTGTGTGTGTGTGTGTGTGCGTGTGTGCGTGCGTGCGTACGTGTGCGCGTGTGTGTAGTCTACCATTTCCCAGTCTACTGAGGCCCACCTATCAGAACTCATTCACCTGTAAATCCAACGAAGCCTCACTTGAGCTGCAGATAAGTGTGTGTGTGTGTGTGTGTGTGTGTGTGTGTGTCTGCAGATAAGAGCTCTTCTGGCTGTCGACACCACGAGAAATCCCTCACGCTGCCACAACCGTTACAGCAGAAAAATGAACACCTACCTCTTTACTAGCCCAGTCAAATCCAACCCCTCTCTACACTACACTAGGGTTGCCAACCGTCCCTTGAAATACGGAATCGTCTCGTATTTGGAAACAAAAAGTACGGGTTCCGTATTGAGCTGAAACAGGACGCAATTTGTCCCACATTGCTATGAGAATCAACACGTTTACAAAATGTCAATGAATAAATACATGCCGCTAGGGGTGTCACAGCATGAGAATTTAACCTCACGGTTATTGTGTGACCAACATTATCACGGTTTTCTGTATTATCGCGGTAATTTTGAAACGTTGTGTTGAATGTGTTTAGAAAGCATCCTACACAAAATTCCAAAAATTTGCAAGGAGTGCTAAAGACATAACCATGTCAAAATCCCATGTTTAAAGGGCATAATACATGAATTGCTGGTCATTCTGAAGTTACGAGAAGGAAATGGTCACAGGTTGTAGAAAAGATTTGGTTCAGCAATTCACTATGATACCAGCTTTGACATGAGGTGATAGGCAACAAAGTGTGCCTCTGTGGCAACATCAGCAGAGTTGGATGAGAAGTTGGAAAGCCTCACAGTGTCACGGTGTACAGTACGGTTATCCAGTACGATACAGTATTTTTAAAATTTCAAGCAGTAATTATTATTGTCAGCAGTTTAACAGTCAACAGTCGGCTTTCACCCAGTCTAGCTGTATCCTACTGGAGGAGTTGCAAACAAAAATAAGAAATGAGGTTAACCATGGCAAGAACAGTAGTACCACAGCCCACAAATGGACTACAATGAATTCCAGTGGAACTAGTATGTAAGTAAGTAGAGTACCGGTAGATCCACTTTTACAGACAAATTCGTATGCTTCCTCAGAGAAACAGCCAAAGGGGCCACAAACACTGTCCTGTGTGTCATCAACAGTTCTAATCTGGTGGGCAGAAAAGGACTACAGGACTCCTACAACAACATTAACAACATGTAACAACATGTAACTGTACGTGTGTGTGTGTGTGTGTGTGTGTGTGTGTGTGTGTGTGTGTGTGTGTGTGTGTGTAGTGCTGGGTCACTGTACAGTATGAGAAGGCACATTTTATATGCAGGGTAGCAGAGAGAGGGATCAATACGTATTGATGACCCAGTGCTGATGATACTCAAGGCCCAGGTCAGAACACTGCTGCTGCTGCTGGAAGTGGTGGTGTGCAAGTCAGGGACAGATGTAGACAGCACACTTGCACAGACGCATCCTCTCTCTCTCACTCTCTCTCTCAGACACACACACACACACACACACACACTTTCACAGATGGGATTTCTTTTTGTGTATGTGTGTGTGTCCATGAGAGACAGACATAGACGTAAAGAGAAAATATCTCAGTGAGCCTTATGTGCACATACTGTATGAACTTTGTGTGTGTGTGTGTGTGTGTGTGTGTGTGTGTGTGTGTGTGTGTGTGTGTGTGTGTGTGTGTGTGTGTGTGTGTGTGTGTGTGTGTGTGTGTGTGTGTGTGTGTGTGTGTGTGTGAGTGAGCATGTGTGTGCGCACGCATGTGTGAGTGCATGCATATGCATCAAAAAAATTGAATTCCAATTTGGTCATGTGTTGCTATTTCATATAAAAACACCAATGGCCGACAGTCACCATACAATCATGTCTACATCTTCCACTTGCTTTATGTAATCTAAGCTCTCGGATTTATGCAAACAGTTCTTAAGCTCATTTTCTTCCGGTGCGGCTAGCAGGCTGAATTCTACGAATGAAGTAAGTAAGCATCTAGAATCCCAAACACCCCCACCCACCTCCTCTCTCACTCTCCCTCACTCTATCTCACACACACGCACGCACGCACGCACGCACGCACACACGCACACACGCACACGCACACACACACACACACACTCCTGTTCTTGTGTGATTTCAGACCAATTCGGAGCCAGTCATTTCTGCTTGAGCAACTCCTCTCCTCTCCTCTCCTCTCCTCTCCTCTCAGAGGCAGGGCAGGCCAGGCGGGCTGGTACTGTAACAGCATGGCAGTGAAGCGTAGCCTGTAGGCCATAGCAGAGGCAGGCCTGTCACAACCAGCCAAGCAAACTAGGCAATCGCCCAGGGCCCGCAGCTGAAAAGGGGGGCCCTGGTAATGACTTGTTATGTAGGCTACTTGTATTTAAATCACAGCAATGACAGCTTCCTAAATTCCAGTTTTAAAAAGAAAAAAAAAATGTGCACATCTGTCTCAAAATGGGTACTAGCAAAGTCAAAAAATAGAAAATCGGGTACAAATAATACATAGCCTTGAAGGGTATGCTGCCCGAAACGCCACATTAAAATAAATGGGAGCTTGGTGTTGCAGACTTCATTTTTGCTATTTTTTAACTTCTTAAATTCACTAATCAAGAAGGGCAATGACACTGCTATTGGAGTCTCTCTTAAAGGGGGGCCCTCCCATAGGCCTATAGTTTGAAGAGAGGAAAGGGGCCCCAACCGCCTCTTTTCCTAGGGCCCCCAAACACCTTGGTACAACCCTGGGCAGAAAGAGACAGCGATATGGCCAGTCTATATGCTTATTTCTGGAGGATGACTGGAGGCCTCTATGCTATAGCAGAGAGAGAGAGAGGGGAATATATGCACAGGCTATAAAAAAGAATAGAATAGAATAGAATAGAATAGAATAGAATAGAATAGAATAGAATAAAACATAATAGAATAGAATAGAAAAGAATAGAATAGACCATCATAGAATAGAATAGAACAGATATTCTAATCAGCTCTAATCTCTTCCCAGCATATATAGCCTACATACTAGTATGTGCTTATTGAATCTATTCCCAGCATATATAGCCTACATACTAGTATGTGCTTATTGCTGGAGGCCAGTGTACCATGCCATCCGCCATACCTCCAGATAGGTTATGTGGTCTCATTATCATACAGCCTTGTCCTATAACTGTAGCTGTCACTGAAAATAGCACCACTGCCTCAATGTGTTGCCTTGGTATGTAGAGAAATGTAGCCTATACACAGAGACCTAAAATTAGGCGCGCATTAGGCTATATTATGGTAGATTTCAAAACAATAATTTGAAGGGCAATTTTAATATTACAGTTTTGTTGTCAAAATGGCATTTCATTCCATTATTTTGGAATTTAAAAACTAATAATAATATGAAATGAAATAAAAAATAAACAAAAAGAAAACATTGGAAGTTTTAGGGGTGTAGGCTAAAGGTGATGGCTAATGGCCGTATGGGGGTTATCATGAATTCTTAGTTTCTTCCATGCAGGAGAATGCAGCCTATTATCCTGGATTTTATGGTGTCATTATCTACTGACAAAGCAGTCAAGATTGTAATTTTGCCTCCTCAGTGATCACCCATCTCCCCACCAGCACCTCTGCCACACACACACACACACACACACACACACACACACACACACACACACACACACACACACACACACACACACACACACACACACACACACACACACACACACACACTGAGAGATGTTCTGCCAGCCTAATTGACGACGGGTCACTCCTAAATCCATTACTTAATATTAGTGTCGGGTGTGGCTGTAGGATATTTCCACATTAACATATCCAGTCCCGTGCAACATGCATCCATTAGGGCCTAATCAGAATCTGACAAGCAGATATATCACCTCGTGGATATAATTACCAATAGAGCACTAAATTATTTGCGAACTATTTCTCAGATAACACACGTTTCAGTGCGTCCTGATAAATAACTTGAAGCCTATGCTACTAATAGCCCTTCCCAACTTCAATATTTTTTCAATATTCAGAAACTGAAGTTGTTCTACATCATGAGACTACAAAGTCACATGCATCCTTGGATGCCTACATTACGCTTCATTCTATCCTCATCTGGTCGCGGCTTTTAAGCCTTTGGACATGTCTGACAAAACGTGTCCGAACACAATGTTGAAAACGAGCCTATTTTAGTGCGTAAAACACTAACCAGCGCGATACGTGATTCGGTGGTGCGCTATCTTGCACCGCTCATATAACCCTTATCCTCATCCCCTGATGACAGGCACTCGCAGGCAGTGAGGTGGGCTAAATGCCACAACCGTAGCCCGCGAGCTCGCATCTTAGTAGCAATGCTTATTGGTAAACAAACAATCTGGTTGTGTCGGAGGAGTAGCTTGGAAAATGGCCAACTCACGTCTCTGAAGCGATTCCAGTGTTTAATCTTGCGACTGTATTGTGAGATGGTTGACAACCATTGCTCATCCTCCATAAAATTCCCTGCATTTTCAGCCTCCTTCCCCGTCTTTGCATCCGACCGCGCCGTGGACACCAACGCCAGGAGTGGCACCAGTAGGTACGCGAAATTTCTCATTCCGACCGTTGATAACAGCGAGCTAGCTCAGAAGATTTTTTTATCTGTTAACACCCTCCTCCGATTACAACGTTGTCTTCTCCACGACCTTAGCAAGTCCGTGCTCGTTGCTACCTGATAACTGAGCTATCACTCCCAGGCGCACCGTAGGAGGAGAAGGCGAGGGGGAGGCGGAGTGGACGAGCGAGCGGAGAGAGAGAGAGAGAGAGAGAGAGAGAGAGAGAGAGAGAGAGAGAGAGAGAGAGAGAGAGAGAGACTGCCGGCAAATATCCTGCGTCAAGAAAGGCACTTGACAATGACAACCAAAGCGCTGGTAACTGCTTAGTTTAATTTCCCACTTCTGTCCCCTTCTCAAAAATTCTCACTTTTGGCCAGTCACCTCGGCAATAGACCCGGCGAATTTCAATACAGCAGTTTCCCTTTGGTGCTGAATAACTACACCACCATCAATCATTTATCGCCTGGAAAGGTGCCTCAGCAACCTTGTTGAAATAAATATCAAGTGCAGCCTGTTCACAGGCTACAACGCTATTCCGTTTCGATTCGTGGTGCCAAGACTGTTAGGCTACCTTGGTGAAGGTCTTTTTGGATACAGGTAACTTTGATTTGTTCACCACTGCCCTCACACACACATACAACAGGCGTTGACACGTTCGGCACGAGATCTCCGGAAAAAAAGGTAGGATTTACAGGTTTGGGCATCTTGCCAAGCTCGAGCGCCGATGTGTGGGTACGCGACACAGGCCCCTGGCTGCCGACAGCACAGCGGCGTTATTAATAACGGCCATAAATCAGGGAATAATCGCGAGCTCGAGTCCAGGCAAGAAACCCAAGGACCGTTAGACAGCAGTGAGGATGAAAGTGTAGATCTCTCGTCACGTGCCACATCCTTTGTTGGGTGCCACCGAGGGCTAGTGAACGGAGTGACCGTTAGGGATGACAAACCCCATTTCAATTATTCAAGTCACTGGTCATCAGTGCGCAGTCACATTTAACACATTTCCAACACCCACTGATTCAGAATCTAATCCAGCCATGTAAAAGATTGTTTGCTTAATAATTGACATCATTAAGATTTAAATAAAGCACAAGAAATGATCAATGTATTTTTTTTATTATTATTCATAGGCCTATTCATACGATGAAATGAAATGTGATGGGTAGCCTATTTTCCTTGAGTCCTCTTTGCAATGTCTTGTCCCAGGTACCAGCACAGCTCCACCCCTGGACTGAAACACAAGAGCACAACAAGAAGAGTAGGCCTAATTGCATAACATTACACTAAGCTGACACATTTATCGGAAGCGAACAGTTATTACATGGTACATTCTTTGTCTGGATACACAAGTCCACAAAGACAACCCATTATACCACGCATTTCATTACCCTACGCAGACAGTGTCACAGTGACTTAATTACAGTATTTCAGGATATTAATATTCTATTGAACCATGTAGAGCCTTGCTCAAAGGCACTACAGCTACAATTCTCACTTGTCAATACATTTTTAATTCATATTTATTACTAAGAACTTGCAGCTACACATTTCAGACTTCACTGCATCCTTCTCCATCCGTAATCCAAGTGCGTGGAGTGCTGTGTCACACTAACAGTGGGAGTTTCCCTGGTGGGCTATCACTTGTCAACACATTTTTGAATTTGTGTTTATGACTTTCAAAAGTGACCCACCTCTTCTGCCACCCCCAGTCATCAACAATGAGAAGGGTTCAGTTTTTGCTTACGTGTAATTAATTTGATAGGGTAACGATGGACAGCAGCCAAGCAGGAGCTTATGTGAGTGGACAATAGGGTGTTGTTTCTGGCTTGGAAAGCGCATCTAACTTTTTTTTTATCCCACTCACATTTCTGATGCGGTGTAGCTTCGTCCACCTTTACAAGGCCCCCCTTACGTGGGTCGTGCCACACTATTTTTCTGTGCATCCCCTTTCACAATTATAGTCATCGTTAGGCAGTGCCCCACTGGAATATATCAAATAATGACTTCATCATAGTAGAAATAATGACGTTCAGAGATACGATAGGCTATTATAATGCCGATCTTAACTAATGGGAATATTGTTTAGCTTTTTTATTATTATTATTATTTGGTGTACATTAGTTATTTCATTTATTGAAATATTTACTTTGTTTTGATATACTTTTTCAGCCAATCTGCCGCAACGCCCCAGCACCCGCGGCCCCCCACTTTGAAAAACAATGGCCTAGTCTACCAGATGCAGAGGTATATCACTATAAGGCATCACTTCTTCTTTATGGCGTAGGCTACATGCAGTACACACACACACACACACACACACACACACACACACACACACACACACACACACACACACACACACACACACACACTACTGAAGCATTTCACCTCTTCTTCACACACACACACACACACACACACACACACACACACACACACACACACACACACACACACACACACACACACACACACACACACACACACACACACACACACACACAGCTGAAGCATTTCACCTCTTTTGCATGAAACACACACACTGACACATATTTCACCTCTTCTGTATACACATTCACACAAACACAAACACACACACACACACACACACACACACACACACACACACACACACACACACACACACACACACACACACACACACACACTCATCATGCAAAAGCAATCTAGTAAATAGAATGCGGTGTCTCATCCGTGTTCCTTGCTGGTGAGTTACGTCCACTCCCTCCCTGCTTTCCGCGTTATTCACATAAATTAACTAATTCATAAGGGAAAACAGCGCTACAGGTCAATAACCTTTCAATGGCAATATGTTACCTTAAAACCGATCACCTTGGTGTCTGTTTTATTTTTATTTTATTTTTTTACTCCGTAAATTAACAACATTCATAAAGGGGTCACTACTGGTCAATATACTTTTAAGTGCAATAACTAACTCCGTCCTGACCACCTTGCAAATCCCGACCTTAAAAATTGACGATCGCATTCATGCATCTCGCCACAGACATACATCAGCTCTCTTTACAACCGCTGTGGTCCACATCGGCAACAGACAATTTATAACATCAGATCCCACATATACACGCACGCATGCACGCACGCACACGCACACACACACACACACACACTCACACGTCTGTGTCAGCGAGGCGAAGTGCGAGCGATCAATATTTAGACTGACCAACAAATAAACTACAGGAGATGGAACATTTCCTGCATTTCCCTCCTGATCGAACACGAACACACACACACACACACACACACACACACACACACACACACACACACACACACACACACACACACACACACACACACACACCACTCGGGCCTTAGCTGGGTAGCATGTCAACACTTCCTAAGCCTCGGGCATGTAATGCATTGACAGGAGTCACGTCGTATTTGTGACTGCAAACACACACTTTCTCATCGTGTGCATACACACTCACACACAAGCTTACAGACACATACACACACACACACAAACACACACACACACACACACACACACACACATACACACACACATACACACACACACACACAAACACACACAAACGTTCATGTGCATACGCACACACACACGCACATTGTCAGGACTCACAGTTTATATGAGTCTCACACACACACACACACGCAGCACATTGACAAGAGTGGCACGTGTTGTGCGTTGGCCCACTCCACTCCGCCGCATGGCTATCATTGTGAACAGACTCTCAATCACACACACACACACACACACACACACACACACACACACACACACACACCACTCGTCCTGTGGATGGACGTTGCAGTGAACAAGCTCTGACAGCCGTGTGGAGCTCTGCTGAACAGAATGCTAAACACACGCTTGTCGCTTGCTATTGTAGTCTCTCCATCTCGTAGCTCTCTCTCTCTCTCTCTCTAACACACACACACACACACACACACACACACACACACACACACACACACACACACACACACACACACACACACACACACACACACACACACACACACACACACTTCTCGTCACGTCATACCCTAACACTTACAACACACACTTCATGTCGCTATATAGCCTCATAGGCCTACCCAACCAACATGCCCCAATCTACACCACACATACACACGGTACCACGCTGCCTCCTTATTAAACAGTATTACCGGGCGAATAGACCGGCCGCAACGAGATTCAAGCTAAAGAGAATCGCTTCTGTGCAGCAAGAGTGATACGAGCGATTGAAGCGAGTAGAGTATGTCCGTTAAAATGAGAATGCAAACATTCCAACATTCCCATGGGCTGTGGCGGCTGTCGCCGAACTGCGTCATAGCTAATTTGCATAATATTCCCAGGAGTTCAACTACAAACTGTCGCTATTGTCGCCCGAATTGCCTCTAGTTGCCCAAATCACTTTTGTGGCGCCACTCAATACCAAGTCAATTACTTCCGTCGCTCGCCTCGCTCAGGTCACAGCCGGTGTATTCGTGCGGTTAGGCCCCCCCACCCACCCATCCCTCTTCTCTGTTCCTCTCTCCTCACTCTCTTTGTCTCCCTCCTTCCTTCTTTCATTCTCCCCCCCCCCTCTCTCTCTCTCTCGCTGTCTTCCACACCAACTTAGTCAATCTCTCATTCGTCCCTCAATTTCCATCTTTCCTTACCCACCTCTCCCTCTGCTCCTCTCTCCTTGTCTGCTCTCTTTCCCTCTGCCCCCTTTCTCTCTCTCTCTCCTCCTGCTCTCTCCCTGTCTGCTCTTTCACTCTCTTTTTTTCTCTACTTTATACCTCTCTATTCCTCCCTCTCACACTCTCTCTCTCTCTGTCCATCTGACTCCTTCACAATCCCCCCCAACCCCCTCTCTCCCCACTCTGTCGGCCTCTCTTTCGCTCTCTCTCTCTCTCGGTTTGCTTTGTCACTGGCAACTGCATTTTCTAATATCCAGACTCCCACTTCTCTCTGTGTCCACTGCCCAGACGTGATGAGACGTATATACGGTACGTGTGTGGAGTTTCTAAGAGCCGCCACTGCCTCTCTGTTGGTGTGTAGCGTGAGCAACATGGCATCATACCAGAGGGTTCAGATAATGTGCTGTCTTGAACCCTCTATTGTGGTTGTGCATCATAACTTTGCATGTTGACTGTCTAGCTCTGTCACAGGTTACGCTTAGCCATGCTTTTGCTTAGGACACAATTTTGCCATTTCCCTTGCTTGTTTTTCTGTTTTAGGCAAAAGTAAAGTGGCAGAAACGGACAGGTTTTACTGGCTTTACTGACAGCTAAGGGTTAGGCATGGTTTTGGTCAGGGCACAGCAGAGCATCTTCGTATTTAGCAATAGAAAATTCACCACGGACACAGAAATTCGGTGACACGGCTGGACACCTGGTCAAGTGACAAAAGCGGTGTCCCACGCCGTTGAGGAGCACGACTTTACTTGCAAAGGCGTCGCACCTCAATGCAGAATACACTGGTGTGAAATAAATACACCTTTGTATGACACCAGGCTGCCTGCTGCCTTCTCCTGTCAAAACCAGGCAATTGCCTAGGGCCCAAACTGGTGGCTGGTAATGACACAGCAATGATACCTTTGTGAGTGTGGCAGCAAGGCTGTGGCAGCAAACCCTTAAAATTCAATGACTGAAAAGTGCTACTGCTAATCAACATCTGTCTTGAGGGAGCCCCATCTCCAGTTGACGATAGGGGAGGAAGTGGTGGCAAGGGCCCCAAGCACTTTGCCTAGGGCCCCCAAATATCTACAAACAGCCCTGCTCCTGTCTATGGTTACGGTTTGCGCTGTGCCTGCTGCTGCCCTCTCTGCAGGCTCGCTTGAAATGAGAAAGGCATGGCTTCCCTCCAAACAGCTCATCTTCCTTCTTCTCAAATTCTTCTCAAAGAGGACTTTTGACTTCTTCTGCCTGGCCTCCTTTGAAAGGTCAGTGTGGGTTTTTCTCATTCTCTCTCTCTCTCTCTCTCTCTCTCTCTCTCTCTCTCTCTCTCTCTCTCTCTCTGTCCTTTTTGGCAGGCCATCACAATGACGGTAGTGTGAGACCACTGGAGGTCCATTGCTAGCTAACTGCTCCATAGAAGTCGCTGTGACCCAGATAGAACAAGGCCAAAGCAAAATTCGTGCTTCTTTCTTCTGAAGACACATTATATTCATTCCATCTATGCCTGCACTGCACCACTGCTTTTGCAAAAATAAAAAAAAAACATTTTTTCTTTTCATTTTTTTAGTTCATGTTCCAAAAAGCTTGAAAAAGATGTGGTTAGAATTGTGCAATTCAGATATTAAGTTACATTGAGCATATCTTCTACGTCTCAGCCAAAGAGCACCTTGAAACCACCACCTATTTTACCACTTGAATGCCGCAGCCCTCCAGCCCTCTTTCTCCATTGTTGGCCGTAAAAGTGTGTTTTTAATGCAGTATGAGAATGCAGTATTGAGCCTTGGGATTCAGGGTAATCTGGCAGCAATGTGGCAGCCGTGGCTTAATTGTTAAGGAGATAGACTTAAAGCAACAGACCACCGTACTTTAACAATTAAATATGTTCTTCTCAGAAATAAGACGAGATGATACGCACAGACATCATATATGAAGACTAGATGCGTCGTCCGCGTTCCCGTCATGCAAGCCGAACGTCCGCGCATGGCGGCCATGATAGAGCAGCCTGCTGGCTCAACCAGTTGCAATGAGTTTTTGGTGTTGTATACTCTTCAGATGGCCATAATTCCCTCAAATTTATTTCGATTTTCGAAAGGGTTGGTTTTTTACACAATATAAAAAATTCCAAACGAAAGTATATGTTGATACTGCATAGTGATGCATATCCACATTATTATTATCAGAAATTCTCTAAGCTATGAGATAGGCGTCTCTCATTGGCTCCCATATAGCCCCGTTGGCGAACGCAGCCAAGTAAAAGATGAATGGGAGCCTATTGGGCTAAATGGCTCAGCAGGGATTTGTGACGGTTCTGTTCTCTGGTTTGTAAAGGTGTGTGCACATTCTGTACCTTATCATGGAAGTTGTATTAGAAGTGAAGTTAAAGGTTCCTGACATGGCTTTGTTCTCCCAAAGACGTGTTAGTTTTGTCCTGCAACACGCTAGCATTCGGCTAATACCTGCTGGCTGAGGAATCTCTGCGACTATTCACGACCAGAGCTGACGAGAGACGTACTCTGACTGATCCTAGCAGAGAGATCTACGGTCACACACCTCAAAACCCCCCACCGCCGTCCAACATGTTAATTGAAGGTGCCCAAATTCTTAAGGATGAGCGCAGTCATTTCCTTTACCCCATGTACACATGCAGCTTTTCCACCACCTTAAATGCAATAAATAACAGGTGTCCGCAATAATCCTAACATAACTTTAAACACATCGACATCTGAAGTCAGACTTAAAACTACAAAACAAATGGCGTAGTGCCGTAAAGTCGATTGTCACGTGTTATGTCATTGCTATAGTTGGAATAAGGGTCATTTTCACGAATCTAACACTTGACAAGATGCAAACGTGCCGGCAAATGCTTTCACTTACTCATATCTATCGAACGCGACTTCATTGTTTCCAGGGAAAAAATCACACGGGCAGATAGTTCTATGAGAAGCGTACAGCCCCATTGGCACCCATTCAATATTTACTTGGCTGGATGATATAGCTGCAGTGCCACTCCTGGCCACACCAGCCAGTGGTCGTTCTTGTACAAGATTCCATTTTCTTTGTTATTATATTATATTACATTATATTATAATGTTCATAGGTCTAAAATCATGTATAATAATTCAGTAGGCTTATTCAGGTAATTAAATAGACCCCATAAACAAATGCACAAAGTAATATTTTATATTTTCAGTAAAATAACAGATAAACGTTCACTTTAGTCTACATTCTGCTTTGGTTTCGACAGCTCCACCTTGTGTTCAAAATGAGTCGTGACGCTAAAGCCATCCAGATAGAATTAACTTGTTGCGCTGTAGGCTACATCTCTCTTCCAGTACGTCATCTCTGTCGTCTATAATTTGATGCAATGAATATATCCATGCCGTCAACGTAACGCACAGCAATGATTAAAATGTGTATTAGCTCTAGGTCTATCTATTTTTTTGGACAAATAGGTTAAGTGGGAAGCATAGGCCTATTACTCTCCTGGGCGTTTTACCCCAGTCTTAAGGAGCCCTACCATTTATAAACACGTGTCAATATTTCAGCGAAGCAACAGCATACATTTTTAAGTATCCCAACGTTTCAACTCTTCACTTTACTTCAGCTGTAACGGAGGGTCTGTGGAGAGTTTAGGCTGCTCTAATATGGCCGACCTGTGCGGACGTGCTTGAAATACGCGATGACGTATCTAGTCTTCATATGATGTCTGTGATGATACGTATCTATGTGATACGTTCCTCCATGCCCCACTTACTTCCGTCAATACAATTGGGTTGAAAAAAACATCCGAAGTGAAGGTATCAATGAGCTGTCAAAGCGCACAGGTGTTACTACGTCTGTCTTTATAGTACTAAAGTAGAGGTGTGTCGTTCACGAACGAGCCGGTTCTTTTGAACGGCTCCCTGAAGTGAACGATGGGAACCGGATCACAGCTGGGGGAGCCACTCGACTGTTATTTCGTTCATTTTTCATTCATTTTAAGCACGTGACCTCGACCAAAGTAATCCAATTTGGGGAAAAAACACAATTGTTGGCCTTAAAGACTGGCAAAAACGGTCTTTAGGAGCAGGAGAATAATCAGTTGTTGTTTGAACAAAATCACCTTGAGGTGGAGTCAAAATATTACACTCTAAACACTGAATAAATAATTTAAAAAGAGCCAAAAGAGCCATTTTTTTGAACGGCTCTTTGAAAGGAACGAGCCACTAAGATCCGGATCCCGTCAAAGAGCCATAAATCCCATCTCTATACTAAAGATATAAACCTATATAAACAGGAAAAATGTGGAAGACTTTGTTTGCATATAACCACAGCCCTGAAACTTACCGTTGCCATGCTGAACAAAATGCTAAGAGGAGTGACAGCGCGTCTGGGTGACTGGGAGGTTGCACAACGCTCATACAGGTACGTATCATTTCGTATTACTTCTAAGAAGAACATTTTTCATTGTTTAAGTACGGTGGTCTGTTCCTTTAAGATCAGAGGGTTGCAGGTTCAAATCCCACCCTTCCACTCCCTTTCTCACTCCATGTCTGAGATGCCCTTCAGCAAGGCACACCTAACTAACCCCACAACGCTCCAGGCACTTTAGCCAGTACCCTGTACTTAAAATAACTGCAAGTCACTTTGGATATACAGTTGTGCTCATATGTTTACATACCCCAGCAGAATAAACACTTTCTTCGCGATTTCTCACAAAATATGAAGGATTACACAAAACCTTTTTTTTCACTCATTGCTAGTGACTAGCTTAAGATATTTATTAGCAATATTCTGTGTTTACTCTTTCAAAAGCATGATCACAACCCAAACTACCCAAATGACCCTGTTCAAAAGTTTACATACCCTAGTTTCTAATGCTGAATATGGCCCTGTTTAACATCAGGGACCGCTCTAAATTGTTTGTGGTAGTTGTGGATAAGACTCTTAATTTTTCTCAGATTACAAAATAGCCCATTCTTCTTGGCAGAATGGTTGTTTCCTATAATATTTTTGGGTGTCTTGCTGGAACCTCACATTTGAGGTTTCCCCTGAATGGCTCAATGATGTTGAGATCAGGAGAGTGAGACGGTCGCTCAAAAACTTTTAACATTTTATTCTTTCTGAAGCTAGTGACGGGTTGATTTGGCTTTCTGTGTTGAAATATTGTCATGTTGGCATGTCCAAACAATGGACCATGTGCAGTTTCAAGGCTGATGTGTGTCAAGTTTCCTCCAGTATTTTTCACAGGGCAATGTATTCATCATTCTGCAAGTATGGATCAAAAGTATAATGCATTTGTAACTCAAATGTCCCCATGAAATCAGTGGTCCATGACCATGTTTCACAGAAGGGTATGGTGTAACTTTCATCATAGGCTCCATTGACTGTTCTCCAAATGGTACTGTTAATAGTGGCCTAAAAAAGTTCCATATTGATCTCATTTTTCCAAATGACTTTGTCACAGGCATTTTGATGCTTCTCACTGTGCTATTTGGTGTATCATATGCAAAATAACATGTTTGCATTTTTGTGGTAATGGCTTTCTCCTGGCAACCCCCAACAGCCCATCTTTCCTCAAGTGCCTCTTTCCTGTACAGTTTAAAACATTTTTTCATGTTGTCCTATATTTCACCTGAAGTTATTTTTTGGTTGTCCTATGCCTCCTGAACAATTTCCCTTGCAATGATCATTGCAATGCAATGATTCCCTTGCCTATTGGCTTGATTCCAACCAAACTCCTCATATTGCATTTCTGAATTGAAATTCCAACGGTGCCAACATGACAATATTTCGACACAGAAAGCCAAATCAACCCGTCATTAGCTTCAGAAAGAATAAAATGAAGGTTTTTGAGCGACCATCTCACTCTCCTGATCTCAACATCATTGAGCCACTCAGGGGAAACCTGAGTGAGGTTCCAGCAAGACACCCAAAGATATTATAGGAAACAACCATTCTGCCAGGAAGAATGTGCTGTTTTGTCATCTGAGAACATTAAGAGCCTTATCCACAACTACCACAAACAATTTAGAGCGGTCCCTGATGTTAAACAGGGCCATATTCAGCATCAGAAACTAGGGTATGTAAACTTTTGAACAGGGTCATTTGGGTAGTTTGGGTTGTGATCATGCTTTTGAAAGAGTAAACACAGAATATTGCTAATAAATATCTTAAGCCAGTCACTAGCCATGAGTGAAAAAAAAAGGTTTTGTGTAATCCTTCATATTTTGTGAGAAATCGTAGAGAAAGTGTTTATTCTGCTGGGGTATGTAAACATATGAGCACCACTGTATGTGTAATGTAATGTAATCTGTTCTTATGTACGTCCTTTTGGAATATCTCTGATGGTGCAGTTCTAGACCAACTCATCAGGCAAGAATACTCTTCTGCCAGGTAGGTTTGTTTAGTTTACTAGGAAACTTTAAGTATCTCTTTCGGATTACAGAGACAGCCTGTTTTTCCAAACATACAGTAGGCCTATTTAATGTTTACTACATGTCCACATACTGGCATGTACGTAGGCCAGCAAAGCGAATTCATGAATGCCTTTCATACCGTTACAAGTTCATGAACTGATGAATTTGGAAATGGATTTTTAATATACATATATTTTTAAACATACTTAGCTCAGCTTTAAATTTGACCCAGTACGTGTAATCGCTGTATAATGAGCAAGTAGGGTAATACGCTGATCGACATCCGGATGGATGGCCATTAGGTCACAGTCATAAGTGGAGAGATCTGAGATCCGCCACGCGGCCCATTTGCCACAACGCTGGTGATTACAACTTTAATCTGTTCCCATGCTGGGCAGACCAGGGCATGGCATTAGGCTACATCAAGGTCATTAATGTTTCAGTTAAGAACATCCTCTGACCTTTCAGCCAGGGAGGTTGACAGGGGCGGGGGTAAAGGGGTCAGTTGCCCCAGGCCCAGGAAGAGAGGAGGGGGGCCAGACTTAAGGTAAGTGGGTCCTCATTACGTTGCATGTATTGGGGGAGTGGCCAGGGAGGGAACAAAGGGGTCAGTCGTCCGGCGCCCAAGGAGAAAGGGGGCCCATGCTTGGGTCCTCTCTATATAGTAAGTACTGGGTGGGGCTTTCAGATGATTTTGTCCCGGGCCCATCCAAAGCTATCAGTGGCCCTGCATTCAGCTACGACATACGGCTAACAGCGCACATCAACATGCCAGTGCCCTGTCCTAGCCTGGTAGGCCTACTGGTCAATCTGCTATCCTTATTTACAGATACATATTTTTAAACATTTGCTTTGGGGCTTTTTAGCCTTTAGCCTTTGGATAGTGCCATGAAGGTGGTGACAGGAAGTCCGTGAGAGAGAGATAGATGGGGCAGGTTTGGGACATGAGCCATGCCAGACTCGAACCTGGGTCCTCATGGGTATTCACGGCCATGTGTGCAGGGCTTAGCCCGCTTATTTACTGATAGGAGATTATGTGTCCACTAGAGCTGGCTGTGTGAATCCGGGCGTGTTAAAGCACCAAAGCCATACGACTTCGATATTATCGCTGTTAAAGCGTCGGAGCCTTATGACTTTGATGTTATCACCATCACCATCGTACTGCTGACCATGAAATGATTAACATTTAATCTTCAAAGAACAGCTTGCAAACAACTTGAAAAAAAAAAAAATAATAATAATAAAAAAAATGCAGGGCTTGCCTTACACCATGGTGGGCAGTCTTTTAATATCAGGAATAGGTTATGAAACTGTGCAGCCATGTTTGTTTACATTATATAGTTGTTCTAGAACAGTGGTTCTCAACTTTTTTTGAACAAATGCCCCATTGACTTAATCAAAAGCCTCCAAATGCCCCGTAGTCATCATCATAAGCCTGCCAATGCCCCCCCCCCCCAATTAGTATTAAAAAATAAAATAATCTAATGCCCCAAATGGCAACTGAGTATGCCCTTTCTCATCTGCATTCTTCTCAAGGCCCCCTAGGTCTCCCTCATGTCCCCTTGGGAGCCCCTGTTGAGAAAGACTGTTCGGAGAAGTATGGGGTTATTATAGGCTTATGATGTGGCTGCCTGGCCTTTATGAGATCCAAGATTAATAATGAACTGGGCACAGCCCTGCAGTGGCCCTCCGGTAGGGCACTCGCATGCCATGCGGCTGACCCGGGTTCGACTCCCGGCCCCGGGCCCTTTACCGACCCCTCCCCGTCTCTCTATCCATTTGCTTTCTGTCGACCTCTCATACTGTCCTGTCCATAATAAAGGCACACACACACACATGCACACGCACACACATGCACGCACACATCAGAGTAAAAAAGGTGTGAGTAGAATATAAAGTGCTGCTAGCCTACTTCAGCTTGTGTCACGGCTGCCAGTGTGCGGTCTGGAAGTAGGTCTCCGCTGCCAAATGTTGAGGGTGGAGAAGAGGTGAAAACTCAGCAGGGGAGCTGGATCTGAAGCTTCTGCACGAGCGCACACACTGCCTGCGTGTGTGTGTGTGCACACGAAGACACACATGCACACACACACGCACGCACGCACGCACGCGCACACACACACACAGTACCAGCACATTGCGTTCGGCATGGCTACGTTGTGCTCTGAAACTTCAGGGTTTTTAT
This sequence comes from Engraulis encrasicolus, assembly GCF_034702125.1. NCBI lineage: Eukaryota > Metazoa > Chordata > Actinopteri > Clupeiformes > Engraulidae > Engraulis > Engraulis encrasicolus. The sequence continues at coordinate 12,460,792 of NC_085873.1, forward strand.
TTTTTCTTTAAAAATTCTCATTTAAGCAGTTGATGCAATTCGACTACATACAACTACTTAACCTCTTGTAGTTAAATCTACAGGGAACTACAGACCTGCAATTGGCAAGGATGTAAAAGGAATTGTGAACATTTTAAGCTGTCAAAAATCTAAGTTGCTCATACAGTTTACAGACCAAATTCAAGAAAATCAACCAATCAATCAAAATTCTTACTCTGTTTGACTACATTGCCTTTACCAACTGCATCCAGAAATTGATAGTTTTAAAGCAGATTGCATGAACTGAGCAAAATAAAACCGCCGCATTGCTGGTTTCTTACTGCTGCACAAACCGCTTCAAGGTATGAAATGACTGAAACGTCAGCTTCTCTGTCAATCTTTTTTTTAATGTGATTTATCCGGAGGGATTTAATTCCTTGAAGTTCTAGTCAATGTCAGAGAAGCTGACCCTGTCATATACCACCATACTCAGGTATTTTACCCTTTTGTATCGAAAGGACACCATGTCACATTTAAGCATTTAATCCCACATTCCAATCTGACCACATTATACATCCCGTCGACAGTACTTTTAGCTCATTCACTTGATATCACACACACTCATGCACACAGGCATGCACGCACGTGTATGTACACACACACCCACCCACCCACACCCACACCCACACCCACACACACACACACACACACACACACACACACACACACACACACACACACACACACACACACACACACACACACACACACACACCTCTTCTGGCTCCAGTGCTCAGGAAAGTGCTGTGTCATCATCAGCTTACTTTTGCATCACGGAGAAGAGGAGAGGAGAGTAGAGGAGAGGTGGAGAGGAGAGAAGAGGAGAGGGGAGGGTAGGTGGAGAGGAGAGGGTAGGAGAGGAGAGGTGGAGAGGAGAGGTGGAGAGGAGAGAAGAGGAGAGGGGAGGGTAGGTGGAGAGGAGAGGAGAGGAGAGGGTAGGGGAGGAGATGAGAGGAGAGGGTAGGAGAGGAGAGGTGAAGAGGAGAGGAGAGGAGAGTTGGAGAGGAAATGAGAGGAGAGGGTAGGAGGAGAGGAAAGGAGAGGAGGTGGAGTAGAGGTGAGGAGAGGAGAGGTGGAGAGGAAAGGGAAGGGAAGGAAAGGAGATGATAAGGGAGGAGAGGAGAGGGGATGATATGAGACAAAAGGAGGAGAGGAGAGGAGAGCAGGGAAGATGAGAGAAGAGAAAAGGTGGGGAGAGGAGGAGAGGAGAGGGAAGGACATGGAAGGGGAGGAGAGGAGAGGGGAGGAGGGGAAATGGGAAGAGAGGAGGCAGCATAGTGTTTGATGGAGAGAGAGAGATGCATTCTGCAATACAGTAAAAACAGCCCCAAGTCCCAAGGACTCACTGGGATGCTCTTGGTATAGGGAAGATATTGAGGGGGATGGGAAGGGAAGAAAGGGTTTGGGCTAGCGTGTGTGTCTGTGTGTGGATGTACTGAGACCAAGAACCGTGTGTGTGTGTGTGTGTGTGTCATTGATGTTTTGAAGACATTTTCTGAGACCTCAGGGGATGCAGTGACAAAAACACACATACTCTCTCTCTCTCTCTCTCTCTCTCTCTCTCTCTCTCTCTCTCTCTCACACACACACACACACACACACACACGGTTCTTGGTCTCAGCAGATCCTTTCAAAGTCCTGCTGAAAAAGAGTACCCTTCTCCCCAGTGTGTGTGTGTGTGTGTGTGTGTGTGAGCGAGAAAAATATTTGTGCAGAATGACTAAGGACTGAGTCATAAAAATGTATGAGCACGGTTGTGATTTTCAAACACTCCAGTTCCTTTTTGTCCCCCTCTGACAATAGTGAAACGGAGTAGCATCTTGACTGCAGGCATCTCCGACCCCACTCTACCGACTAGTTGACGGAGTAGACCAACTACATCAGTGGTTCTCAACCTTTTTTTTTGAAGAAACGCCCCATTGACCGCCGCATAATCCTGCCAAAAAAAACCCATTTAGTATTAAAAGGAATTTCATAGACTAATTGCCTTCATCCTCAATACACAAGTTCCACCCCTCTCAGCTCCCAGTGTTGAATTAATACCACTGAATTTGCTCTGAACAGCTTTTGAGATGTTTATTTATTCCTTTAATTATTCATTTTACTCTCTTTTATAATTTACATGTATTTCTTTTTTTTCTGTGATAAGTTTGCACGTTCATCAGGCTGCCAGACACAAGTAGCCTATGCTACCAAAAACTTAGCCAGGTGAGTTATAAGGAAATGTCTTTACAATCACACTGACAGCCAAACCAGAGGCACTGAGGCAGTACAAAGATGTACTCTTCCTGTATTCTTCCGACCCCAACTGCACCAGATTCTTGCTACCAAGTTATAAAGTGCAAGCGTCTAGCTTAGACACGTGTAGAGGATCAGGGTAGCTAATGGTACCCAATGCCAGCCCGCCTCCACACACACAATCCTCATTTATGAGACCCTATTGAAGAGGACCTCCAAGCCCTGACCACACTCCACCAGCGTGTGTGTGTGTGTGTGTGTCAGGGCTTGACACTGGCACCTGCCAACCGGCCAAATGCTGGTAAAACTTGGCTGTGGCTGGTAACAATTCCAGTGTCACTAGCCAATTTGGCAGGTAGCTTATTCTATGGTATGACATATCAGAATAATGTATATTCTGCACTTTGCCCCTTGTGCATCAATTGCTTTTATTTAAGTTCAAGAAAAGCTCTGTTACTCAGTTTCTATTTGTTTGTTTTATTTCCATGTAGAAACCCATGCACTCATCTTCTTGCTTTAAGCACCTCATCGTCTGAGGTTAGATGTACAGCCTCATGGTATATATATAAAAAAAAAAAAAAAATTGTGGCTAGTAGAATAGCTGGATGGCTAGTGACTCAGGAAAACCACTAGCCACAGTGGCCGGCAAGCGAAAAAGTTAATGTCAAGCCCTGGTGTGTGTGTGTACTACACCAATCGTGAGGCCACTTATTAGAGCACACCCACATGCTGGGGCCTTCGCTCCATGTGGGGCCCAAATCCTGGACCCTACATGTTTTGACTCCTTTTGCTGGGGTAGTTTTGTTGTTACTGGAAAAGGTTAGGGATTGTTTTGGTTTGGGCACAGTTTAGCATGCTTTAGCAATTGTTAGGGTTAATATGAATAGAAGGGCCCCATAAGGGCCCCACAAAGATATTAAGGTTGGTTGTGTGTGTGTGTGTGTGTGTGTGTGTGTGTGTGTGTGTGTGTGTGTGTGTGTGTGTGTGTGTGTTAGGGTGAGTGTGTGTTAGGGTGAGTGTGTGTTAGGGTGAGTGTGTGAGAGAGAGAGAGAGAGAGAGAGAGAGAGAGAGAGAGAGAGAGAGAGAGAGAGAGAGAGAGAGAGAGAGAGAGAGAGAGAGAGAGAGAGAGAGAGAGAGTTTGGCTACAGAGTCTTGAGCTGGCTAATTAGTGTGGAGAACAGACAAACCGAGCCTTGCTTACTTACCGTATCTGCCTCCTGTTACCGCGTGCGCGTGTGTGCGTGTGCGTGTGCGTGTGTGTGGCTACAGAAAGATCCTTGCTTATTTATCTGGCTCTCGTTATTCCTGAAAGGTGCTGGGTGAAGCAGCACCAGCAGCAAGCCAAGCAAGCACAGAGGATAAAATAAAAAGAAGGACTTGGTCTTTTATTTCAGTGTGTGTAGTGAGGGAGAGAGAGAGAGTGAGTGGGAGAGAGAGAGAGATAGAGAGGTTGTTTCTGTGTGTGTGTGTGTGTGTGTGTGTGTGTGTGTGTGTGTGTGTGTGTGTGTGTGTGTGTGTGTGTGTGTGTGTGACCAAAGCTCTTAACAACCAGGAAATGTCACCTCAGTGTGTCCAGAGAGAGCAGTATCATTACACCTACACAGCCTAAGAGCTCAGAAGAAGGGATTTCTTTCTTTCTTTTTTGAAAGAGACTAAATGTTACGGAAGGACAATGGATTGGCAAAGCTCTACAATGTGTTACCTTGACGACAGATTTTATTAAAAAAAAAAAAACGATTGGCAAAAACTAAACAGATAATAAAATGCCAAATTTAAATGTAAAATTAAAAGTACATCAAAACGGATTAAAAGTGGATGATGAATATTTAAAAAAGATTGTAAATGCAAAAACAAAATGCAAAAGATCACAATAAAAGTGAATTAAATATGAGTGATGCTCTTTCCTGATGAACTTCAGGTAAACCACACACCACAAACACAACGTGGCCTATATCCATTAAAGGAGTGATAACAGCAACATACTGATAGTCAATAGAGTCCAGTCTAAGGATCAGAGATATACTAAAGCTCAGCTCATTCAGTATGTTGGAGCAGGAGAGCTATAAATGATTGCAGAGCTCAGCTGACCTTGCTGTGCATGGCCAGGGCTGGAGTAACGCACAGGCTACATGGCTGCAGCCTAGGGGTCCCCACCTGCCAGGGGGATCCCGATTGGCCAAAAGTCAAGAACTGCAGAATTGTGACACAAATTAAAACATGTATCTGTAATGTACAGTTTTACAGTTTTAAATACAAATAGGCCTAAAGTTTTAAATCTTGTTAATACTCCTCTCCACAGCTGGCAAGCACATTATCCGTAATTCCTACCTTGTAATTATGACACTTTCTATTCGTCGACAATTCGACAATGGCCTGTAGCCTAGGGGCTCTGGTACATCTTAATCCACCCCTGTGCACAACTTCTCACCATGACTACCGCACTCTACACTAGGGGTTCCTAAACTTTACCATGACAAGTCAAGGACCCCTGAAATGGGTAGTGCACTATATTTTTCCGTTGCATAGCCTATCCCCTTTCACAACGCAATGGAATTGATGTATCCGTACATCCATTCAAGTACTACAGGAAACACAATACACACGGTATAAACATTGTAAAGAAGAAAATGATGACACAATAGCAGTAGATACATCATCAGCTTACTCTTTTCAAATCATGCCAAAAAAGCAGTCCACGCATGGACATATATAGGCCATCATAGGCTACCTGTACCATAGATCTGTGAGGCGGTGATCACACTGGTATACAAGTGTAATAATAATAACAAAATGTTCAGAGATGCAATAGATTATAATAGTGCTGTTCTTAACTGATGGGAGTACTAGCTTATTTTTTATTTATTTTGGTTTACTTTAGTTGTTCAATTTACTCAATTATACATTTGGTTTTGCTTTAGTTTTCCTGGCAACCTGCTGCAGCCCACGCTTGCAAAATCTGACTCTTGCTTGCTATACTGCTGAAAGACCAGACAGGTGAGATATATTCGACATTGAGTGAAGCATACAGTATAGCCTAACGGATTCCTGCTTGCTATTGCTGAAAGAGTAGGTAGGTAAGAAGAATTCAGCCTTGAGTAAAGCACTAGCAAATATTTGAAAAATCTTTTTCATACAGTATGCATCACCTCCATTTGCAAGTACCAAGGATGAAGTGGTTCGATGCGTACGAGTAGTCCTATATCATATTGTGCAGAAACAGTAAAGTAAAAGGGTAAAAACACACCATTTCCTTCCAACATTTGTCGTTTGTAAGTCACTTTGGTTATAAAGCGTCTGTCAAATGCAATGTAATGTGATGTGATGTATAGGTTACTTATCTGAGAAACCAGTAGACCTGTGTATTTGTTGTACGATCAGCTGACTCTGCACTGGTTGGATCAAGTTTGTGGTGGTGGGTTCTTGTAAGGTATATTGCACTGACTTCTATGGACCTTACACATCTAAGAATCCTGGTCCTAACCTACGTTGACCTTATGACTCTACATTCTCTGTCTATCTCTTCTTCCTCTGCCTTCCTGCTTTTTCTACCTCTCCTCTATACCTCTCCTTTTAAATCTATCTCTAACAATGTTTTTTTTCCCATTTGTTAAGCACTTTGAGTTACATGCCTTGTATGACACAGTGCTATACAAATACAATTATTATTATTATTATTATTATTATTATTATTCTATACTATACTATAGAAGTCAGTGGTATATAGTGTTCTTCAGCAACAACACGGTCTACTTCATTAGGTACAATGAAGTAAATGGTGCAACATCTATGTCATATCATGCACTAGTGTTGTATCATGAATTTACTTTTACTTTTGACACCTCTGATATTGTAGGTGAACATTATAGTTCAGTGTATGACTGTGCCTACTACTTTATGGTGGGCATGTTAAATGAAGGTATTTCTTCACACCATTATTTTGATTTTTCCATTTCATGTCATAAGCAAAGTATAACAGCGTGCATAAAAGGGTCCCCAAGTGAAGCTGAATATAAGCTTATAAGTCAGGGCCCAATGGTACAGTAAGTAAATAGGTACTGTAGCAAAGATAAAGAAAATAATTAGGCATACTACAACACATGTATTTCCTATGGCTCTGATGATTCACAATCACCTGGGTCCTGTCATCTTTACCCTGGTCATGTTATCCATCATTTTATTGTGTATTGCTGCTCTTCTCCCTTTCTCTCTCTCTCTCTCTCTCTCTCTCTCTCTCTCTCTCTCTCTCTCTCTCTCTCTCTCTCTCTCTCTCTCTCTCTCTCTCTCTCTCTCTCTCTCTCTCTCTCTCTCTCTCTCTCTCTCTCTCTCTCTCTCTCTCTCTCTATCCTTCATTATCAAGGTCTCCTTCACTCCTCTCTTGATTACCCCTCCCACCCCCCACCCATCGTTCTCTATGCCCTCTACCGCACTGTCACATTGACATCTCTCTCTCTCCCTGCCTTAACATGTTTGGATGTGTATGCAAGTGTGTGCTACACGTGTACAAACGTATGTTTAATTCCTCATGCAATGTACTGAATACTGTATCATAATTTATGTGTGTGTACTGTATGCTGCTGGAAACTATCATTTCCTCCGGAAATAGTAGGAATATAATATATACAATATAATAGTTACGTTACTCAACTATTACTACTACTACTACTACAATCTTCAGCCACCACCTCCACCAATTAGACTACTACTGTTAAGGCAAAGGTCAATGTCTGCAAATTGCCTTATGTGCATCTCTAGGCAGATTTCCGGCTCCTGTTAATTGGAATGCAGTGTTCAATACATCCGTCCTTACAGCTGAACTGCAGGGTGGAGGCGTGTGTGTGTGTGTGTACTCTGTGGTCAAACTGGATGTAATCAACTTGCAAATGAATCCACCCCAACCAACCACCACAACCCCATCCCCCCACCCACACGAACGCAGACACTCCCCTCACCCATAGACAAATCGACGTTTCTGAGAAGGCTACTTGACAGATTCAGCCCCTCTGTGCATTTATTTCTGTGGGTCTGGCACTAAGAGCAGCAGTTTCATCCCCACAGGGACTGACAGTCACACAGACAGACAAACAGACAGACAGACACAGTATGGCTGAGATGGCATGGCCTTGAGTAGGGGTTATTTTGCCATACAGAAGACATGCATAGAAAAGAGGAGATAGAAGGATAGGAAGGAGAGGGAAGACGAGAAAAAGAGGGGTGGAAGAAAGCGGAGGAGGAAAGGGAGAAGATGGAGAGAAAGAGAGAGAGAGAGAGAAAGAGAAAGAGAGAAAGAGAGAGGGAGAGAGAGAGAGAGAGAGAGAGAGAGAGAGAGAGAGAGAGAGAGAGAACAATGAGGAGAACTAGGTAGTGTCAGATGGACCGCTGCATAGAACATGGCTGAGTTGCACTGCACGGCTTGGTTGAGGGTGACTGATGCAAGAGGAACATATAGAGGAGGAAGAGGCAGGGATGAATAAGGAAGAGCGGAGGAGAAGGCAACATGGCATCATACCAGAGCGTCAAGATAACATGCCGACTTGAACCGACTATCCTGCTTGTGCATCAGCCCTTGGCATGTTAACTCATGCTCCACAATACTGCGTGCCAGGTTAGGTTTAGTCTCTTAGTTTCCCTTGTTTCGCTGCTCTTGCCAAAAGTAAAGTGGCAGAAATGCTGCTTTACTGACAGCTAAGGGTTAGGCATGGTTTTGGTCGTCAGGGCACAGCAGAGCATCTTTGCGTTTAGCGAAGAGAGGGATGGGATGAGGGTGAAAGGAGAGAAAGAGGAGGAGAGGAGAGGGATGAGAAGGAGGAGAGGAGAGGAAGAGAAGGAGGAGAGGAGAGGAAGAGAAGGAGGAGGGGACTCAATGTCTCACTGAGTGGGATGAGGGGAAAGGGATATGAGGATGAGAAAGGAGGCAGGATGAGGAAAAAGATAGTAGGATGAGAGGACGAGAGAAGGAGGAGGAGAAGGATGAGAGAAGGGAGGACGAGCAGAGAGAAAGATGGAGAAGGAAGAGGCGCATCAACGCCCCACTTATTTGCACGAGAGGAGAGGGATATGAGGAGGAGGGGAAAGGGAGGATGAGAGAGAAGGGAGGAAGGAAGGTACGGATAAGGAGAGAGGGATATGAGGGATATGATGAGAGGACGGATGAGAAAGACGGAAAAGAGGGATAGTATGAGAGAGAATGGAGGACGAGGAACAGGGTGAGGAGTAGAATCGATGCCCCTCTGACTGGAGTGATGAGGATGAGGGGAGAGGGAGAGGAGTGGGAAGGGAGGATGGGAAAGAAGAGAGGAGGTTGAAGGAGCAATGAGCAGAGAGGAAGAGGAGGAGGAGGAATCGATGTCCCACTGACTGGCTGGGGTGCTCTGCCTACTGCTGCATTGGCATATCTGCAGATGGCACACGAGCATCCGGACACGGATCACACTGCTCTCTCTTTCAATCTCTCTCTCTTTGAAACACATACACGCACGCACGCACGCACGCACACACGCACGCACGCACGCACGCACGCACGCACGCACGCACGCACGCACGCACGCACGCACGCACGCACACACACACACACACACATACACGCAAGCACGCACGCACACGAGACCCTCTCTAGCTTTAGGTATCTTCACAGGCCATGATATCTCTCTCTCTCGCTTTCTCTTCACATGTCATGATCTCTCACTCTCGCTCTCTGTCTACATGTGTTTCCTTAGATTTAACTAATATGTTACATTGCAGCGTTTCTGTATCTGAACTCCTTGCCTCGTTTCTGAGCGTGTGCATATGTGGGTCCATAGAGTCATCTTATGTGCTGCGAGTGACAACTGAGTGGCTATGCATTTATCTGAGGACTGAACTCGGTCCGTCTCTCTCGGGACTCAATGGCTTTTGTGTGCAGTGCACTCAACAGTGTGTGTGTGTGTGTGTATGTGTGTGTGTGTGTGTGTGTGTGTGTGTGTGTGTGTGTGTGTGTGTGTGTATGTGTGTGTAATAGAGAGAGATCTCGTGTCTGTCTATCTGTGGACTAAAGTGTGTGACTGTGTGTGTGTGTGTGTGTGTGTGTGTGTGTGTGTGTGTGTGTGTGTGTGTGTGTGTGTGTGTGTGTGTGTAATAGAGAGAGATCTCGTGTCTGTCTATCTGTGGACTAAAGTGTGTGTGTGTGTGTGTGTGTGTGTGTGTGTGTGAATGAAGGCACAGCTCTCTGAGCCCTCAGTGTGACTTGAGAACACACGCTGCTGCCCTCTGTGCATACCAAGCAGCTCTTTCACTCTGTTGGCTTCCACCTCCTGCACTCATTTACTCTCTCTCTCACACGCGTGCGCACGCACACACAAATCTATTATCACATGATTACTACAAACACATGCAGGATAAAACCTCCTTATCACCTAAATCTCTGCTGAGAAGTTCAGACGCATGCAACATTTATTGCAGGTTTTTCCCACTAACACAAATGTTTCAATATGACAGCAACTAATTTACAAACATTTAATTTATTACCATGCACATAGATATTATCTGGAAATAACCCCACATATATAATGAACATAATTCACATGTTTGTGTTTATTAATGTTTTTGCATTGTTGACAAAAAATGTCCCTTTCAAAATGTGTCATCCTTCACATACAAGACGATGGTGTGTCAATGCGTATGATGCGAGGACCTCTGCTGGTCTGTCGGTAGAATAGTCTTTTGTGCATGATCCACACACAGGGAAAACTCAGAAATACATGGTAGACGAGTCTACTGCATGCTGTACAAAAGTATGGGGGGCTTTTAACACACAGCCAATGTCCTTTGATTGTGCAGATGAATACCCCATGGCACAGTTATTTGTAGATAAATGTTGGTTTGTTGTTAGGCACTGCAGGACCGTGCAAGAGTGTGGTATAACAGTGGACTTCCTCCTATTTTGATCACTTGAATTCATAGTAAGCTGCACTATGTAATATTTTAGGAACTTCCAGAATCCATGCTGCCCATTCACAAATGTTTTTTCACAAATACCACCACCATCAAATTCTAAGTGTTCATTATGACTGGGAAAATTGCACGGCTCTTCTCCATGTCCGCCATTTTGAATGTCCAAAAAAAGACATTTTTAGCCGCAAAACTTACTGTACTTTGGTCATACTAGTAGTTTATTGATTAGTAAATGTTCATAAAAATATAGAATGTGGCAATAGGCAGCACAGTTTCAATAAGCAGCATAGTTGCAATACCTACTCTGGCCACCATCCTACATACTGCTCCTTACATTTCAAGCACTGGTGAATTCACTGTCCATTCTTCCACTGGCTGCAGCTTCCAGTTTGCAGACGTAGATCACTCCGATCAGAGGTAAGAAAGTTCCACTTTTGACCTGTTGGGTGATCAAAGATAAAAAAAAAAGTGTTAACTGTACCCTATGCAACTACAGCAACACTGTGCAAGTAAAGCTAAACAATATCCGTCATACTTCAGTTCACTCACACAGTTGCATATCCATACAATTTCTTTTTATTTACGGCAGTTTTTCTTATGTTTAAAATTACCAGTTTATTCTACAGCACTTTATGTGTCTCTGATGTTTGTAAAATGGCAGGTCTATCGATTGCCTGCATGTGTTGCAGACTGGCATCATGTAAGTCGTATCATGTCCAAGTTGTGGTCCTCAACACCGCAAAAACAGTTTTCCAGCCATGTCTGCGAATTTCTGCTGCCATGGCATTTTTTTGTTGCTAACCATGAAAATGCTCTGCTGTGTCCTGACCAAAAACCATGCCTAACCCTAACCTGTCAGTAAAGCAATGTTTCTGCTGATGCTACCTTTTTCCAAGAACAGCGAAAAAAGCAAGGGAAATGGTGGAATTGTTGTGAAATTGTGCCCAGACCAAAAGCATCCCTAAACATAACCTGTTACAGGGAATTGTGGAACACGAGTCAACATGCAGAGGCATCGAGCACAAACGCGATAGACAGTCCAAATCGGTGTGTTATCTTAGTAACTTTCATGATGCCATGCTCTGTGTTTTGAATAGTATGTTGTTGTGCAATCATGACCCTATGAATTTCCCATAGGGGTAACACACTAGTTTCATGACCACCCCCCTCTCACCTGTCTCCTTCTCAACGATCTCCGAGGGCTGCCTAACGCCCCCTGGGGGATTGTAGAGCCCCCATTGAGAAGCACTACTCTACATGATCGCTTTTGTCCTTGCACAACTTTCACTTCACTTCTTCGGTCTCCTGGTCCCTGGACCCCTGGGCCCCTTGCCTTCACTCTCATCAATATATGATGTCACTTTTGGCTCGTGCAACCGCAGTAGAGTGATCTCAGTGACAAACCATAAATTTCTCCTCCCCGAGCACAGAGCACAGGTCCTTGCAAGCCTAATGGCAAAGGAGGGCTTCACTCCAGGGTTCTGGTCGTGCACATTATAATAATCTCATCCTGCATATGATTATAAACAAGAGGACAAACAAGGACTTCTTAACCCATTAGGACCATGAAAAACATATCTGGGTATTTATCTTTAGGACCGGTAGCAGCATACAGTATATGTATATTACCTTACATTGGGCCTGTAAAGGTACACTGTATTGTATTTGTACCGAACCGAATAGAGCTGCACCGAACCGAACAGTGCTGTACCGAAATGTAGATTTACAGGCAACTATGTTCATGTTTTTACATTAGCGCAGTGGCACATGCAGAACACTGACAGAGAATGCAAGAAAAAAACAGGTGTAGAGGCTTGTTCTTGAGACTTTGAAAAAAGTACTATTACTTACAATGATGAAATCTCCGACCCAAAGTAGCAGTTAGACAGTTTTCCTTTTATATACAGTAATGTACCGAACATGTATCGAACCGTGACTCCAAAAACCTAGGTACGTACCGAACCGTGATTTGTGTATACCGTTACACCCCTACCTTACATTGTTTTTTTTTACCCATGAGATCTTAATGAGTTCAAAATAGCACTGAGATAACTTTGCAGATGTCTTATATGTGCGTGATATGTACGGGGGGTTGGACTGGGGAGGAGGAGAAACAAGGGCTTCTTAACCCATTAAGATCGGGAAACACATCTGCAGTTATTTACCTTTCAAACCGGACCTTTAGCAGGTCTGACAATTCTGATTTTGACCCGTGAGGTCTTAGTGGGTTTAAAGTAACAGTGAATATGCTTTGCTGCTCTCTGTAATGGACAGTAGATATGTTCACACACTGCAAAGTTTATGTGCCACTTTGACAACAAACACCTACCGCCTTGACTAGATGCCCTGAAACTATTTTGCATTGTGAACGTGTGTACACTATATTTGCAGCTAAAAATATTTCTGGAACTGGCGGACAATAGAGAAGACCCACCTATTCATGTATTCATGCAAGTTGTGTCATGGCTCTGCCATGTCATGTTTGTAACAATGTGCACTGCATTGTCCCTGCTAAATAAACTACAAATAAAAATAAATAAAAGTGCAATTTTCCTAGTCATAATGAATACTTAAAATTTGATGGTGGTAGCAAAAGGCAAATATTCATGGAAAAGGTAACATTTTGTTCACATTTGTGAATGTAACATTTGTGAATGTTTTTTGAATAAGCATGAAAAATGTGGGCTATGTTTACAGGTCTATAGACTCTTCTGCTGCAGACACAAACTCTAAGTTTCCCGTCAGTGTCAATAATGATAGATGCCTACCTCAAAATAGCACAACTGGTAATCTAATTTGCTGGAGCATGAAATTAAAAAAAAATGCGATTCTCTTTTCTATCAGCAAGTCTATCCACAGAGTTTAATTCCCAGCAAGCGGTTAGCGCATTAGTGAGAATGCGCCTCTATAACTTCAGGCCAATTTGGATTAAAGTCTTTCGCTGCTTAATGTATTTAATAGAATAAATGGATTTTGTGTTTCCTCCCGAGTCTGACAGAGCAAGAAGTTCCAGAACTTTGCATGCTTTAGGCAAAAATGAGACCCAGGCCCGTCAATAGGGTGGGACAAACGGGTCGGTTGTCCTGGGCCCTGGGAGAGGGGTGGCCCAGAACTGGGTCCCCATTTACATGGTATGCATTGAGAGGGGGGTCCTTTCAGATGATTTTGTCCTGGGCCCAATCAAAGCTGTCAGCGGCCTTGAACAGACCTACAAGTCTACTGTATATAAATGAGACATACTTTTAATCATTACATTCAGTCTCATTTCACTGGCAGACAGTCCTATCCAAAGGGGTTTGAAGTGAGGCATGTGCAGTGCTGAATGACGGAAGCGAAGGACAGCACTTCTCAGATTTGTCTCTGTTTATTCGCCCATCAATGTTTTATGTAGGATTCAGCACCCAGTTATAATCTGTATATCAGTAGGCGATAGTGTGAGCGCATCTCCTCCACTTTACAATGTGCAGTACTGAGGCAGCAGCCCTGAATGTATGCTAGCCATGATGCCTTTACTCAACCAAAGATTACGGTGCAGAAGAGCAACGGTTATTCTCTACCCATAGGTACGGGAGCACGCGCACAGACACAGACACGCACACACACACACTCATGCCCAATCACACACCCAGGTACGCAAGTGCGCAAGTGCGCACACACACACACACACACGCGCGCACACACACACACACACACACACACACACACACACACACACACACACACACACACACACACACACACACCAACCTGTGACCCGCTGTCGGCCCTGTCCGGACGGCTAAGCCAATGAGCCAATGCATAGATCGAATTATTGAGTCCCACAAGCCTCAGTGAATACACCCTATGGTTTTCAATTAACTGACTCCCTGCTCTGTTGGCTCTGCCTGGAGCCCTGGCCTCACACCTGAGGAGAGACCAACTCACCTGAAACATCATGGGTTTAAAAATAATACTAACTAGAAAAGCACTCGGAGAGCACACCTATCATCAGTGTCTTGCCCTGGGGCTCTGTGTGCAATTCTTGCTCCCTCGAAAATGTACTATAAAATACAAGACGACGAGTATGTGCGAAACCAGTTTAGTAGTAAGAGCTGACACACATCAAGCTACTGATGAGCCGCGTGTGTGTGTGTGTGTGAATATTCTTCTGAGCACAGTATATTTCATACCATTTAGACACTCCAGACTATGCCTAGTCTTCTGCTACTGATGTGGTATCAGTGTGTGTGCGATGTCTGTGTGGGTCTGTGTGTATGTGTGTGTGTGTGTGTATTCTGAGTATATTTCATACCATTTAGACACTCCAGGCTCTCTCTTGTATTTCTTTTCTGCGCGTCCTCAGGAAAATGTGACTTCTCCGGCCGGGGTGTAGTAACCAGTGCAGTCTGTAGAGAACCGCTGAGATATCTGCACCGTGTTCAGCTCAAACTCACCAAAATGAAACTCCCCAAAGATCTGAAATAGGGAATAGAGAGAGAGAGAGAGGGAGGGGGGGGAGAGAGAGAGAGAGAGAGAGAGAGAGAGAGAGAGAGAGAGAGAGAGAGAGAGAGTCTCATTTAACACGCATGCATTGCATATGTCCAAAGGAGGCTAGGTCTCTGCATTTGTCACAAAAATGTATACATACAGAGAGACGACTGGGTAGCCCCAAGTATGCATGCAACATTCTGAGGGTGGAGGAGAAAGAAAGAAAGAAAGAAAGAAAGAAAGAAAGAAAGAAAGAAAGAAAGAAAGAAAGAAAGAAAGAAAGAGAGAAAGAGAGAGAGAGAGAGAGAGAGAGAGAGAGAGAGAGAGAGAGAGAGAGAGAGAGAGAGAGTGCAAGGCAAAACATAGTCAATGAGAGGCAAGGAAAAACACAGTTATTTGTAGAAGCAAAGATGGAAATGTTATGCTGAAATATATATATAAAAAAATATATGTTGTATAATATTTTAACACCAGGCATAAGCCTCTTATGAAGACCTATAATGGTCCCATGGAGCCCTTGTGTCATCTTGTGAGAAAAAAAAGACTCATCGCGCACCACCAGAATGTATGGTGTATGCATTAGTTTCACAGTTCTTCGTCGAATACATTTGTTCATATTAGGTTTCAAATGTATCTTGTTATTGCCATGCATTTTGCCTTAGAAATGCCCATAACTAAACATAATTTCTTAGTTAGTGTCAAGTCTGAAAAGCAAAACAAAGAACAAAAAAAACACTTTTTAATGAAGCCTTCAAAGGGTTTGTGTATTGAAAGAGGTCATTTTCACATCCTGTAAACGACAGTTGCTAACAGAACCTAATACTCCTTGGGGGCAATGAGGTGGGAGGAAAATAGCTGTTGATGTTTCATAACAAAGCAACTACACTTTTCAAAAACAACTTGTAGTACCGATAGTGTACCAAAAGGTGGCAGCACCAAACACAGCAATGCTGCCATCTCATTGTAAACATACCTGTTCAGTGTCAATTACTCTAGTTCTAGAATTAGAATGTTTTCCTGTCCCTTCCAACGTTTCAACTCTGACATAACAGTAAACACCACAACATCCGACGCCATCAAACAATAACAAAAAAGTGTTTTTCAAAATCTTGATTTCTAAACATTTCAGAAATGTTGTTTTGGATTCCATTTGTTCAGACCTGTAATATGTTTCTTGCGTCAAACGCCTCACGATCTTTGGCATTTTGTTTTCCATGGCTGCCCTTGTCCTCCGCTGAAAAACAGAAGAAAAAACAGCTTAAGCAGAATGTGAAACCCACCACACACACACACACACAAGCGCATGCGCACGCGCACACGCAAACACACACAATTATTAGATGAAACCACTTGTTGTGCAACAACACTGAAGAAAGTAAATCAAGTGATTATAACAGGCTTGTTTACGCCACTGGACTTGTGCATAGGATTTTACGTACTTCACTTCTGGGAATTGGGCCAGGGGGTCAAGAATACACAAACCAGAGCACTGTGTGTGTGCGTGTGTGTGTTTTGCGCGCACGCGCTAATTGAAAACAGCCTGTTCAGCATGCACCCCACTCGCGTCAACAACACAGGTGCAACAGAGAACATAAACACATGAACGCATAACAGAGGCACACAAACATGCAAGGAAACACAAGCATCATCGTTGCCATTCCTTACTCCAACATGACTGTAACTTTACTCGGGGGAACTTAACTTCTGAGCTCTAGGCTATTTGTTTTTCAGCCGTGCGCTACCACTGACCATTTGAATCATTAACATGCCTTGCTCACACACCCACATACAAGGCACACATACGGCCTAAATATTTTAGATTCATGTGAAAACGGTTTATACGGTTTGTTTAAAAGTAGTTAAATAAAAATACAGGTATATTTCCCGAACATGAACTATTATGACTGATAATTACAATTATGATATGCATCAATGTGGTTGTGTAGTTGTAGCAGACACACAGACACAAAACCAAGTTGATGCTGCAACAACACCAACAACAACCTGTAGTCTGTTCTGGACCATCAGTTCAGTAAACAGCATCTGACTGCAGTGCGCCACTTCTCTTTGTTGCCCAAAGTACAGCCTGTCTATTGCCAACCACCCCTGACAGGCCAGCCAAAAGGGGGGGCAGTCGGGGCAGTTGGCCTGGGCCCAGGGAGAGAGAAGGGCCAAGAATTGGGACGCCATTAGTTTGTATGCATTGAGAGGAGTGCCCTTTCAAACTATTTTTCTCTCGGGCACAGTCAAAGCTGTCGCTATGCCCCTGCCCCCTGGCCCCTGGCCCTGACCCTAGCCCACTTTGCTGTTCTGTTTTGGCCAGGGAGTTGGAAGGCCTCCAAGTTCAGTTCCAGCTCAAAGGACCCCATTGTTGGGCCCCCTGGACTAGACTGGAGAGTACATCAGTCAAGACCCCTCGTCATCAGAGAGAGAGAGAGAGAGAGAGAGAGAGAGAGAGAGAGAGAGAGAGAGAGAGAGAGAGAGAGAGAGAGAGAGAGAGAGAGAGAGAGAGAGAGAGAGACAGACACAGACACAGTGAGGCATCCTGTGAGTGAGAGAGAGTGAAAGTGGACTAGAGTGTGAGACAGAGAGTGAAAGAGTGAAGAAGCGAGGTGGTAAAAACGAGTGAGAGCGCGGTAGAGAGAGAGAGAGAGAGAGAGAGAGAGAGAGAGAGAGAGAGAGAGCTGGGGGGGAGAGAGAGAGAGAGAGAGAGAGAGAGAGAGAGAGAGAGAGAGAGAGAGAGAGAGAGAGAGAGAGAGAGAGAGAGTGAGAGTGAGTGTCTCATTTAGCATGCATGCATTGAGAGAGACAATATTGAAATCATGAGAGTTGCTATAATGTCGGGGGTAGAAAAGGGGCAGAATCAATTTATGGTTTTAATTCAGCTTTCATCAGGCCAGGGAGCAAACAATCTGAAAGGGCACCCCTCTCAATACATATAATGTCATGGAGTCCCATGTCACTGAGCCACCGTGCCACCATGTTTAGCACCTTTTAACCCGTTAAGACACAGCGTTACAAATTTGCTGTTACCAGAATGGCAATGACTAAGTCATAGTGCATTACTAAAGGCCCTGTGTTATGTCATAGTATTGTAGTACTATGGTAGTTAACTTTTCAATGACTATTACAGCGCGCATTAAGGGGCTACTTTTGAGTGCGATGTAATCCGTTTAAATTCGTCGTTTTGGATAAAAGTGTCTGCTGAATGCAATTTAACGTGATGTAATGCAACACTAGTGTGTCTGTCTAAAATTACCGTTGGGATCCTTTCTGAAGAGGGTGTTCATGACGGTGCCGTGCAGCTTGACGCGGTCGTACTCCCTGGTCATCAGCCCCGCGCTGACAAAGTGCTCCACCAGCCTGTCTGCAATCACCTGCAGCCTACATGCAAACACATACAGATACTAAGGTTACTAGTAGTTACAGTGCTCTACCAGTCTGCCATCTTCTGCAGCCTACACAAAACCAAATGCAGATACTAATGTTACGAGTTACAGTGGGCACACTTACTGGCAGAACAAAATTATGACCGAACGGGAGTAGAGTTGCCCCACTAGGAACTGCACCCGGACATTCTGAGGTTCCAAAAGGGGGCTGTGACTGCCAAAGGTCCAAAAAGTAAAATCCCTGCCACAGTTTCCTTCCAACACAGGTGACAATAAGTCCCGTCTTCAGTGCTCAATAATCAGCGGATTCAGAGCTGGTTGGATCACATTTGTGGCAGATGTTTTACTTTCTGATCCCGGGATTAACACCTCTGCTGACCGTCACAACACAGAGTCAGGCGCATTAGGGTGACAGTCAGAACACATAGCTAGCTAGCGATGCTCACTCTATCACAATAGGGACTTGGGAGTTATCTGATCATTAAAGGGCTCATGTTAACCAAATAAAGCAATATTCATTATCCATGAACCGTTATTGGCTTATTAAAAAAGCCTAGGTAAAGGTAAATGCAAATTGAATGGTGCAGCTGACATATAGACCTCACCGGGTATAATAATACAAGTGGGCCTACTAAACACAAACTCTTTCAACCACACACACACACACACACACACACACACACACACACACACACACACACACACACACACACACACACACACACACACACACACACACACACACACACACACACACACACACACACACACACACACACACACACACACACACACACGTAAAATTCCATGATTTTTGATTGCAAGACTTTCCAGACCCAGGAAACAGAATTTCCGTGACCACTTCCGTAAAAAGAAATGACGTGACGTTTTTAAAAGTGTGAAAACTGAAGATTATTTTCACCCCTAGAGCCGACTCAGAGCCACCGCCAGATTTAGATGGGCTCATTGCATTCTAGAATGTTGCACATTACAGCGTGAAACCAAACGGCCTCTGGGGAAGCGTTGTGGTATAACCAGTAAGAAACAATGTTATACACCTAACAAACAAGTTTTTGCTTCTAAAGAACTCTTAAGATAATTCCATGATATTCCATGACTGTGCAAGCAAAATGGTAAAATCCATGACTTTCAATGACTGGAAAAACGTATGAAATTCCATGATATTCCAGAAATTCCATGACCCGTAGGAACCCTACGCCGTAGGAACCCTACGCCGTAGGAACACACACACACACACACACACACACACACACACACACACACACACACACACACACACACACACACACACACACACACACACACACACACACACACACACACACACACACACACACACACACACACAATCGCATGAGTGCACAGGAGCTAAACAGGTGTAAGTAATATGCCCTGAAGTGCCATTATTACCCCACGCTATTAAGAGGCCAGTGTGTAAACAACTCCTCACCCGGGTTATGTGTCAGGTAAACACTGCTCCAAAGAGGAAATAAATAAATAAACAAACAAATAAATGACTGTCTGTTCGGCATGCTGCCAAACTGAAATGACAGCTTGTTAACTTACAAGACACCTGGCACTTTTAACCCATGGCGCCTAAGCCAGTGTTTAAAAAAGGTCCCCAATGCCTGAGGGTTTTTTGAGATAAGAAAAAAATGGTTCAAAACTCCTATGAAACATTCAATATCTCAGCCTCTAGAACACATAGGGACATGGAACAATTTGCATTTAAAAGGTAAAATCCTCTGCTTTCACAGGAGTATGCTCATTTAGCATTAACACTAACACATATTCCTTAAAAAATCATATCTCATAATCAAATGATTGAAAAAAGTTTCATGTGCTTTCAGGATCATGCTTGATGTTGCCATTTATTATAGGCTATTAGTATTGCTATTGCTACTGTTACAATAGCCGACTATAACTAAATCATAATAATCATTAGTAGGCTATTAAAATTATTAGGCAGTCATTTCTGCTATAAATCGGGGGACATTTGCCTGATAGGCCTACAGTCACTTGCTCTCCCACTGGCGAGTATGGCCTTCAAACGTTATGCAGAGACCGATGAGTAATTTCATATCCTATTTTGAGATGGGGCTCCACTTGAGCTGGATGTGTGGCCGCACGTCTATCTATGAAGAAAATTGTGATTTTATTACAATATTCTAACGATGCGAATTCCCCAATTCATGTTTTTTTTGGAGCTGGAAGGCCAAAATATGTAAAAAGAAAAAATTGAATGATTGGAATAGTTAAACAACTGGGCCATGAATCTACAATCCATGACAGTTTAACATTATTGATGGAATTATGGAAATAAATCAACTTTTTCAAGCTATTCTAATAAAGTGGCCTGGAGCTGTATTTGTTAACCTTCCACGACTCACTTATGGACTTATCTGCCAACCCCTTCACTCCTACTCATACGTTTCAATATGATGTCGGTCCACCTTTTGCAGTTATTACAGCTTCAGGATACCAAGACATATTGTTCAATTCCATGCTCATAATCTTGTGGGAACAGTTTGTTGCGGGCGTCTTCCTCTTCCAATATGACAATGCCCCAGTGCACACAGTAAGGTCCATAAAGACATTGATGACTGAGCCTGGTGTGTATGAACACAGAGTCCTGACCTGAACCCGCTAGAATACCTTTTGGATGAATTAGAGCGGAGACTGAGAGCCAGGCCTTCTCGACCAACATCAGTGTGTGTCCTCACCAATGCGTTTTTGGAAGAATGGTCAAAAAAATCCTATAAACATAAACACTCCTCAACCTTGTGGACAGCCTTCCCAAAAGAGTTGAAGCTATAATAGCTGCAAAGGGTGGGCCAACTACCTCACTTGTTTCCTTTCTAAAACTGATTTCACACACATCGCTAATTGCTCAGAGAGAGAAGTCAATAAAATCTTTTTTCGTTCCAGCGATGCGAGTCCCCTGGACAGGCGAGGAGGGTACAAGCGATGCAATGTGGGCAGATTCCAAAATAATAATATTTTAACTTGGCGCAATGCCAGTAACCGAGTAGCCAATTGAAATGCAGAGTTCAGATTGTTGACAGTTAACGTCTTGTTTTTGCTGTAGCACTTAAACCCATGGGAACGTCAACAAAAGTAGTCGCAATGTGAATTGACGTAGGTTCATTAAGGTTCAAAAAGCCTATGAAAAAGTGCACAATTACTACCCTGTCCTTCTACTTGAAAACACCATGGAAGTAGGCCTACATTTCCTTAGAAAGCCTATAATTATTCTGTCAACAAAAATGCTTTAATTCGATATCCTGCTAAATTTACGATCAGGCTGATGAAATTACCCCACATCTACTCACATGTCGGAGCCATCTTTGACCTGAACCTTAGCGTAGAGAACGTCCACCATGGAGGGGTCGTCATTCATGTACTCTATCCCAGACACGACCAGTGTGATGGGCCTCCCCTCTGTCAGATCTCTGAAGTTACGGAGGAGAAGAAGAAGAAGAAGAAGAAGAAGAAGAAGAAGAAGAAGAAGAAGAAGAAGAAGAAGAAGAAGAAGAAGAAGAAGAAGAAGAGGAAGAAGAGGAAGAAGAAGAAGAAGAAGAAGAAGAAGAAGAGACAAAAGGAGAAATCACATAACAATGACACTGCGCCCAATGTAATACAATTATAGCCATGTACAGGTTACAAAAAACCCTCCTTCCACAAGGGAGCATAATTTTATAATATATAATTTCATTACACAGTGAGGCATACACAGCGTGAAAATCGATTAGCCACAAATTGACACACACACACACACACACACACACACACACACACACACACACACACACACACACACACACACACACACACACACACACACTAGGGCTGCAACGATATTGAATCTAATCGTGATTAATCCTGATACGTAGTCACGATACTGAATTCCGATGCAAGGATGTGCACACACGCACACGCACACGCACACACACCTATTATGTATGCAGTGCCCACCTGATGAAGTCTTGGCACTGCAGCAGCAGTTGTGCTGCCCGCTCCACCTCTGCCTGGCTCAGCAGTGCCAGTGTGCCCACTGTCAGGTGCAGCTTACTGGGGTTCTGGAAGATGCTGCCATCCACACCCATGTCCTAGACATGCAGGCAGGACCACATACGTGCACACAGACACACAAGCAAACCGAGAGAAACACACACAAACACATAAGCAGAGAGAGAGAGAGAGAGAGAGAGAGAGAGAGAGAGAGAGAGAGAGAGAGAGAGAGAGAGAGAGAGAGAGAGAGAGAGAGAGAGAGAGAGAGAGAGACACAGAGGCAGAGACACACAGACACAATGCATGATGTATTTATATTTACTTGCATATTTACTGTATCTTCTACTATTTACTTATTTAGCGTTTAAATGCAGTCATGTCATATATTTATTCCCTAAATTTCCTTGACACATTAGCCGTGTCTTCCCTTTTACTGTCTTATATAATCGTTAACTTTTTTTCCACCACCAAGGATTGCTCTGCAACAAGCCAAATGCATAAGCAACACATTCCATTACAGCAGGTGGCAATGATTTAGGTTTATAAAATTGTCCGAAGGACCAGCTGTCACAAGCAACTTGCCTGCGTCTGTAATAAGTAGCAATGCAAACTGAAAAAATATTTCCATCCTGCACACTGTAATGAAATGTATTTACAGTGTGGTAGGTGAATACAGTGGTCTACTGTATGGACTTGGCTAGCAATTGTGAGTTTTGAGTGAGAATTTTGCTTGGAATTTGAAAGTTGTCAGATGACATTGTTCAGTGGGTCACATGTGGCCCCCAGGGCCTGAGTTTGCCCACCTCTGTATTAGAAATGATTTGAAAGTGAAAGCGAAAGTGAAAGCCCATTGGGAAACTCCAACTCCCATTGTCATTGTGACACAGCACTCCACAGCACACAAGTGAACACTGCACACAACGAAATTGCATTTATGCCTCACCTGTGCAAGGGGGCAGCCCTCAGTGGCGCCCCATGGGGAGCAGTGCGGTGGGACGGTACCATGCTCAGGGTACCTCAGTCATGGAGGAGGATGGGGGAGAGCACTGGTTGATTACTCCCCCCACCAACCTGGCGGGTCGGGAGTCGAACCGGCAACCTCTGGGATGCAAGTCTGACGCCCTAACCGCTCACCCATGATTTGTCCCAATGAAAATTATTTAGCCAGCTCTATTTGTCGGTTAAGAACAAAGAACAAATACATGGACTTTTCTGCGTAGTGATCACTTTTATTTTATTTTCATGTCTCCTTTTTAATCTATTTTTATCAACACAGAGCAACCTGGAACATGAATTTCCCCTCGGGGATAAATAAAGTTCTATCTATCCATCTGTCCATTCACTTAGAGGGAGGGTGAACAATTAAATCCAATAATGGCAAGAACTAAGGCATGAAAAGGATGGGTTTTGACGTCAGAGGAAACAGGACAGGATGGGGTGAAGCTGTTGGCAGACCCCACAGCCCGAGCGAAAGAGTATTATGAATGAAACCGCACCCATGACTTCAAAGAGGCCCACAGAACAATTGGTCTTTCACCTCCACCACAACCCATTTCCAGATCAGGAATACGCCCCAACATAAAACACCACGCCACACCACACTTCCCTTCCCAGTATCTTTGAGCACAGTTGAATGTGTGTGTGTGTGTGTGTGTGTGTGTGTGTGTGTGTGTGTGTGTGTGTGTGTGTGTGTGTGTGTGTGTTCTTGATATGCGGACTGCCGTCCGTCCTGCCTTGCTCATTTGCCTGCTTGTGACCTTGTGATGCAGTCACTGATGACCGAAGTTTAATTCACTATCTTGTAAAAGCGCAATTCTAATGTCATTTTCTCATTTGCAATTGGGATGGTGGATGAAGAACAGTCCCCTAAAAGTTGTGGCTAGACTGACAGCGGGTTGCCTGATTATCATCAACTTTCAAATCTCGTACCGAGATGTTGGTCTGACCAAGAAGATAACAAATAACGTTTCCCAAATGGCCTCATTAACCCGCCTCCCTCGGTTTGCTACTGGTCGAGGCCAGAAAATGCTGTGCCTAACCAAACTTTTGGTACAACGTCTCCGCTTGAATCACTTCACTGCCTTGAACACTACCCAGAGTTGTTGCAGCTGCTCGAAGTTGATTGGTTCCCAAGAAAGTGGGTAGAGTTCCCGATTTCTCTGGAGCCCAGAAACGGTATTTGTATTGCTCCTGGCCTGACTAGAAGCAACGCTGAAGGTGTTGCGTCACTAGGAGGGCGCAGCTTGGCTAGACGGCGGGGAAACTTTATTGTTCTCCCCATGGAAGTGGGGCGTCAGCAAAACGCAGGGCCACAAGCACAAGCTGAGGACGGGAGTCCATCTATTGGAATGCACCCCCTATGTGTGTGTGTGTGTGTGTGTATGTGTTCCCCACTCCTGGTGTACCTGTGAGCACTGCTCCAGGACTTCCTCCTTGAAGCGCAGGAAGCCGTCCTGGACGCGCGGGTGGTTCAACGGGAACGACAGGAAGTGGGTGAAAGGCTGCTTCTTGCGAAAGCTCTCGATGAGAAGCTCGAGACGCGTGACAGCTGACGCCACTGATGCCCTCTGCGCTCCTGTGATCACTATACACACAGAGAGAGAGAGAGAGAGAGAGAGAGAGAGAGAGAGAGAGAGAGAGAGAGAAACGAGAATAGAAACATGCTTTAGGATGCATATTTAGCATGTCTGAAACACGTGTCTAGTGTCCAAATGTCTAGTTCATTTAAAATAAACCCTTTATAACAAAATAATGCGCTGACCATGGTTTCTATTTACAGTACGTCTTCCATCAGCACTTTGATTGTCTAGCACCAACATTTATGGATTTTTTTTTTTTTTGGATAAGCAAAAAATATCAATAGGACCATACAGGTCCATGGTCTTTGCCTTTTACCTTGTTTCTATAAATTAAGATTGCATTCTCCTGGAGCAACGCAGAATGAAGACCACCTATTCTACACACTTAATACAGCACAGACTAAGACGAAGAACATATACAATTCAAACAACACTCATCGGCCACTTTATTGGGTACACCTTGCTAGTAGCGGGTTGGACCCCCTTTTGCCTTCAGAACAGCCTTAACTGCCTGCAACAACACTCAGGTAGGATGTGGCATTGCAACAATGCAGAATTGGTACCAAGTGGCCCAAAGTGTGCGAAGACGATATTCCCCACACTATTACACCACCAACCTGAACCGTTGATAAAAGACAGGACGGATCCATGTTTTCATGTTGTTGACACCAAATTTCGACGCTACTATTTGAGTGTTGCAGCAGAAATTGAGACTCATTAGACCAGGCAACATTTTCCAATCCTCTAATGTCCAATTTTGGTTAGCCTGTACGATTTGTAGGCTCAGTTTACTATTCTTAGCTGACATAAGTGGCACCCGGTGTTGTCTTCTGCTGCAGTACCCCATCTGCCTTAAAGCTCAACATGCTGTGAATTCAGGGACGTTTTTCTGCACAGCTCTGTTGACAAGTGACTATTTGAGTTATTATTGCCTTTCTATCAGCTCGATCGAGTCCGACCATTCTCCTCTGACATCAGGCATCAACAAGCCATTTTCCCCCACAGAACTGCTGATCACTAGGGGTGTGCAAAATAATCGTCATATCGATGCATCGCGATACTTACTCTCACGATACAATGCATCGATTCATGACAAGGTATCGTGATACTTATTTTCTCAATATACTACATGGATTCATGACAATTGATTATTTGTTATAACAATAAAATTCGATTTGCCACGGGTTATTTTGTTCAGTAGAGAATAGGTAATATTTCTGTTGTGATGTAAGCTCTCTCCCAGATGATAGAATGCTTAAATAGAATGAACTGACTTAAGAAAGCTACACAGCAACTGACAAATAAGCTGTATTTTACACATTTACTGAAGTAAATATCGCAATGCATCACAGTAGTACATGAATCGCAATGCATCGTGATAGAATCGCATCGTGGCATGTGTATCGTGATGCGCATCGAATCGTGAACCCTTTGCCAATACCCACCCCTACTGATCACTGGATATTATTATCCGTTTTTCTTATTCTATGTTAACCCTAGAGATGGATGTGTGCAAATATCCCAGTATATCAGCTGTGTCAAACCAGCTCGCCTAACACCACAAACCATGCTATGGTCAAAATCCCTTAAAACACCTTTCTCCCACATTCTGATGGTCGGTTGGAGCTGCATCAGATTGTCTTACCCATGTCTACATGCCCAAATGCATTGAAGTGCTGCATCAATGAGCAGTTGGACAGGTGTACCAAATGAAGTGGCCGATGAGTGTCTGTGTTTGTATTAAGAGATTAGGACTCTTAACATATTCTAACAACATCAGAGCCATCTCTTTGTGACTTGTATTGACTGATCACAGGAGGAAGAAGAGAACTCGCACACCAAGGGTTGCCGATGCAGGAAAGGTGTTTTAATCCATCAACTTAAACAAAAATAAAATAAAGTGCTACCAAGTGGGGGTGCAAACGTTTCGGTCCTCAGACCTTCATCAGTGCAAAAAAAAAAAAAAAAAAAAAAAAAAAAAAACTTGTATTGACTGATAAAATGAAGGATGAATGTATAGTGTCCTACCCTCTTATATAAAAACTGTTCAGTCTGTTTCTCACTTAATATTCGTGCCAGATTCATGCAAATGCAGCACTGGGGTTCTACCCTGACACTAAAAAGGCACATTGATTTTTATTAAAGTCTTTGCCAGTCAGGCCCTAAATTGTCTGATTTCACATAATTGACTCTTGTCTAGCACCAGTGTTTACTGTGCTTTTGCATGTGTGCATGGTTATGATTTGAATAATATTTGCAGTTTCTTAAACCATCCAAAAATACTGGTACACCACATGACCTGGAGACGAGGTGTTGAATTTGCACATTATGTCATCTACGACCCCTGAAATAAAGCTTGCCAAAGCACATGAAATGGAGAAAGGGATATATTCGCAGTATGTGTGTGTGTGTGTGTGTGTGTGCAAAAAAAGTAGATCAATGCACGTGAGTACCTTCTTCCTCTATTGCAGAAGAACAGGGGTTGCATGTTTTAGCCTGCACGCCCCCTTCGCCCTGCCTGCCCGCACGTGCTACGAGACCAAACAGCCATGTGTACCATGTGCACTACCGTGGGAGCGTTGTACTGATAAAACCGCACGTTTGAATATTGTACACAGACGGGCCGCCCCCCACCCCCATCCACAAGGTTGACGGTCTGTCAGGTTAAACATCCTGTACACCACGACTGTACATGTATTGCGATCTCTGTAAACAGTGCCAGTTCCTGCTGTATTTCACACGCAAATTTTGTCCCCAGAGCTGCCTGGGCTCTATGCCAAATATAGGACTGCTGCTGGTTAGAAGTGGCTGCAGTGTTAAATGTTTTCATGTAGAGTCTAGTACGGGCTGTGAAAAGTCAACAAACTTCAATGTTGTGTTTAAACTGTACAACTTGCAATGTTCTACTGAAGGAGAGGTACACGAAACAAAAATAACTCATGCATCTAATGCTTATAAGTTGCATGCATGCAATGCATTTGGGGATCTCTTTTATATGTGCCTGGATTGGTGGACTTCAGGTGAACAAAATTTGCTAAGAACTAATCAGTAACCTTTACACATCAGTCGGTCCCAAGACCTGACGCTATGTCACATCTAGCTGGCAAATGGCAATTGTCTATTGTTTGGCGGGAAAACGCATGTTCCATTTAATTTAAATGATCATCCCATTATATTCTTATTAACTATAATGTACTTGAGTAAAATGTAGGATCATTTTTGAGGAGAGAAGCTGAAAGGCGAGAGTGCACCACCATGTATGTGCAGGAGAGAAGCTGAAAGGCGAGAGTGCACCACCATGTATGTGCAGGGGCGGATTAAGAAATTGTGGCCCCCTGGGCCAGACACTGTCTTGGCCCCTCAACCCCGAATCCACCAAACAGTAGGTAGGCCTACACACAACACAGTCATTTTTGTTGCAACCACAATCAATGGTAGCAACTCATGAAGTCAATTAATTGGAAAGATGATAATTGCAGAGGTGGCTTTGATGGCCAATTTGGGTCGTGACCATGGAGCCAAGTCGGCCTGGCCCCTTGGGGCCTCTGGCCTTTTGGCCCCCCCACCCTCAGACCTGACTTGGCCTATGCCAGTTCATTGTACACTACATTGGCTGGCACAAGAAGCACCTTGGAAAGATTATTACTGCGAAGGTGGTTTTGAAGGCCGGTTTGGGTCGTGGCTGCGGGGCCAAGTTGACCTGGCCCCTTGGGGCGTCTGGCCCTCTGGCCCCCCGGACCTGGCTTGGCCCAGGGACTATACCAGTTCATTGTACACTATATTGGCTGGCACATGAAGCACCTTGGAAAGATTAATATTGCGAAGGTGGTTTTGAAGGCCAGTGTGGATCGTGGCCGTGAGACCAAGTTGGCCTGGTCACTTGGGGCCTCTGGCCCCCTGGGCCTGGTAGGCCCCCTGGGCCTGGTAGGCCCGTGCATTAATCCACCCCTGTGTATGTGAATATCTACTAGAAACACGAACCCTACTTGGCATCTGCACTTATTGCTCTGTAGGCTATATTGTGCACTGTATATGCAAGTGGTATATAACTACGTCCTCAATTGTAAGTCGCTTTGGATAAAATGTAGTGTCACCTATAGGGCCCTCCATCCCTTGCTTGGGAATGTTGATTGACGTCTTTGTCTCTGACTCCAGCCGTTTCCTGGTCTCTCCTTTCTTCCCAATGACGTACCTGCCGAGACATCAGAGAGACATATCAGCTTTCCTCACAGATGGTTTCCTTGCCATGCAGACTCATTCAAATGCATCTGTAGTGATAAACAAGAGGGCATAACAAACAATGCATTTAGAAAGCCCCACGGGTCTCTCAACACAACAATGGGCT
This sequence comes from Engraulis encrasicolus, assembly GCF_034702125.1. Lineage (NCBI taxonomy): Eukaryota > Metazoa > Chordata > Actinopteri > Clupeiformes > Engraulidae > Engraulis > Engraulis encrasicolus. Next base: position 12,489,807 of record NC_085873.1, read on the forward strand.
ATACTAACTTGTAAAGCACACTTGGGATGTCGATGGAACATCTGAAGCCTTTCTCTGTTTGTTCTATGGCGTGGAGGTCGCAAGGCTCGTCTGTGCATTCGTCAGGCTCTGCATAGTGAAAGTGTTGAATCAAATTATAATGATTAGATTTCATTGGATAAAAAACTTTTGTCTGATATTGAAAAAAGAAAAACTGTTCCATACCAGTTCCATAATATGAATAATCATCCTCTTCTTCGTAAGACTCCTCTTTCACAGCATTCTTTCTGTATATTCTTCCGTTTATGTTAACAAGGACAGGGCGCAACACATCCATGTTTTATCTGAAAATATGGAGGAAAAATGTTGGCATCACCTAGAACTGCATGAATTGAAACCAACACGTTGGCTACGTCATGTCCCAATGAATGGGTCGGTGGCTATTTTGGTAGCGTTTTGAGCATAATTCTATTGTTCCAGTAGACGTTATATTGACATGTAAGAGTGTTGTAGTGTGTAGCATAATAACCTGAAGTTAGTGATAGTTTGCTATTAGACCTAGCACTGCTGGCATTTCTAACATTGGCTATCAGCTAGCAAGTAGACAGGACTGCGTTGCCTTTCATCATTGTTGCCTATGCTACACTGTCCACAAACTATGGCTGACAGGAAAAAACCTTACCTATATATATTTATCAATTGATGTGGGTCTTTTTCATTGCCAGAAACCTATGTTATCCAGAGAGACTTTCCTTGGACATGTTCAACATCTCGGCTAGCCAGCTGTGTTGTGACGTGTGATTTTCCTCCCCGACACTTGGGGGCGACATTTTTATTTACACTGAGGATTTCAAAGAGGAAATAAACAAATCGTTCTGAACATTTTTTGTTTACGACTAGGCACACAGGCATTGTTTTTCAATTTCGGAGACGCGCTGTATCAGGTAAGTGAGCAATGCTTTTGTCTATGTATCGAGTTGTTATGCACGATTTGTGTGCTCACCGTGTTGAAAATTCGTCTGAGTTTTTAGAAACATGGCTATAAAGTCAGCTAATTATTAGGTTGCGTCAATTTGAGCTTAGCCAAAGCCTTGAGGTCCGTGGGTAACTAATCTTTCATCATAGCCTATCATCAAATGCACATGATTTGTGTTCATTGGTTTCATCGCTTTGCATGAGTTTGAGTTGTCTGAGTTTGACCGGCTAGCCTCTGCTAAGTTATGCTAAGTTCACTATGATGCTAAATTGTTCGGTGGTAGATGGACACTCCCAACTGAGATCGCTCCCGGACGTGCAGTCCCAGGTGTTTCTATCACTCCCGGACGTGTAGTCCCACCCGATTATATTTCACGTATACACTGCCACATACAAGCAATTTAGGGTTAGGTTTAGGGTTAAGGTTACTGTTAGAAACAAAAAAACTAACATCAAAAGATAACTAGCTCCGTTATATGGCGGTGGGACCGATAGACTGGCTAGTGGGAGCGAGCCGACAGGGGAGCGTCCTGCGTTGGGAGCGTGCGTCAATCAGGGAATCAAAATAGTGGCATCCTTTTAAACACTCCAGGGGGTTAATTTTTATTAACACATAATAACAAAGCAAACGCGCTGCCTGTTTTTTTTTTCTTCTTCTTTACAGCCAGTCCTCAGGCAGAATGGCTGCGTCCTCTTCCTCCTCGTCCGCGGGGGGAGTGAGTGGTAGCTCGGTCACAGGCTCTGGGTTTAGCGCCTCTGAGCTCATTCCTCCTCGCAAAGTCCTCTACACGTACCCCAAAGGAGCTGGCGAAATGATGGAAGGTGGGTGACGCTGCCAGCACACTGAACAAGTCTTTTGAAGTTGTTTTGTGATGTAGAGGCAATTACACCAACTTACTCAATTATACCAGTGTGGCCTGTCCTGAATGAAAATTGGCACAGTCATCGAAGTCTTACGTAAAACTTTGGCACTTGAAAGCAACTTATTCATGGTCATTGGCTGAGCCAGCCATTTGACGTGAGTCTGTGTTGGGCCCCTGAGTCCAACTACCTATGTTTACTACTAGGTCACTCACGTCACTACTGAAGACGTGCTCTCTGGACTGCTTGCTCGTTCAGTGGTTCAGATTCTGCCCGCTTGACAGAACCTTTTTTGTGTCATTACTCTAGCAATAACTCGTGCATACTGTAGAACTCGTGAAAAGTCTCACATTAATAGGGCACATTGTATAACAACTATTTTCCTGTCAAGTGTATTCATCTCATCGTTGTTGTGTTGCCTTCCAAAGAATAGGGCATACTACAAAGCTGGTTCAGGGTAAGTTAAGGTTAAGTTAAGAGATAAATCATCTAATACAAGAGCTTTTCTGAAGAAAATGAGGACTCTGTGTTTTCTATTAGATTATTTACCTCTTAACTTAACCTTAACTTATCCTGAACCAGCTTTGTGTTATAGGCCCTTGGTTGACTGATCTGATTCCACTGTGTTTCAGATGGCTCCGATAGATTTTTATGTGAATCTGTATTCAGCTATCAAGTTGCCACAACACTGAAGCAGGTGAAGCAAGGTGAGTTTGCCATTTTGAATGAATAGCTTGGTTTCTGAGCATACCATGACTGTGTTTGTGTTCATTCAGTCAAACTCATGCCTGACCGCATGAACAACTGATAAAACTGAAATGCCCTCTGGCGTTCCATCCTCATTACTATAACATCTGGGAAAACTGCATACTGCTGCCAACAACCTTTTTGTGTACTTTTGGGGTTTATTTTTGTGCTCATATATTATCCTTAGATGATACGAAATGTTCTATATTCAGGTCATGCTTGATCAAAGTAATTCTTTACCTCCAAGACATCCCACGGATGCTGTGACGTTTAAGTGCCTCACAATGAAATCGCCTACAATTGTTTGCCTTTTTTTCTTCTCAGATTAACCTTGCCATACCCACACAAATGCTTAAAGGCATTAACTATATCAATCAAGCACAATTTATTTGTATCGCAGTAGCCCTCACTTTATTTTAGTATAGTCATTGCAGTTGACTCAGTGCTATGCATACACACACACGCGCGCGCGCGCATGCACGCACACATGCACGCACATGCACAGTTATCCCCAAGCAGCTGTTTTCCCAGATGTGACAACCACAGTGATTGGTCATAACCAGTTTCAAGTATTGAGGCTAGACAAAACCAATTGGGATGCCGAATTGAATCGACTAACTGATGAATTAAATACCCCCTAACTGTATTTACATTACAAAATGTGTTCAAACCGGTACTAATGCTGGTCATGTCCTTTCAGACCAACAAGTGTCTCGGATGGAGAAGTTGGCCAGCCTGGTCGAGGAACTGGAGGCAGACGAATGGCGGTATAAACCTATCGAACAGCTTTTAGGATTCACCACCTCATGAATAAAAACGGACTGATGTGACGTGCTGGTTACCACAAGGAGTGAATTGGTTAGATACTGGGGGAAATTAGTTTCTAATTTCAATACATCTAGAATGTCTACTTGGTAATCATTTTTTATAGGATCCAATCTTGCCAAAACCATGTTCTGTACAAGTGTTTTTTGCAATGCAGTTTCTTTCATGACCTCTCTTTTGCCACAACCCATGGACAAATCGGGACTCTCATGAATTACAAATGCAAATATATGTCAAATTATGTTGAATAAAATTATTATATTACCTTGGTTTACAACAGTTAGATCTGTTTGCTGTTTTTTTTCTCCAAGGATCAGAATTGGCCCAAAGATAGTTGGGTTTTTTTTTTCAACTGACTGAAACTGCTACCTTGTCTTTCATCCACTGACATCTACACTGTTCCTATATCTATGCTTTCATCCTTCCTTCACTCCTACCACCCTCTTCCGTCCTGAACCAGCCTGTCTATGCAATGATCAAAGAGGGAGATATAAAGTTGATTACTTCACACACACACACACAGTGATCTAGGGTACAAGTGTGGGTGGTACAATTAATGATGGTGATAAAATGTTGTCTCTTGTCAGGATGGGAGTGATGAAAGATATTACTGACCCACCACTACTGTGCCTCTGATGAATTGTTGCACTACATTTGGAGCTTCTATGATGGCCAACTAGAATGACTAGTGAGGGTTTTTTCCCCACCGATTCAGATGCATGGACCCAAAATGTCGCAAAAAATCCTGGTTGAAGCGGACTCTCACTCTTTTTTTTTACCTACTGTATGTGCTACTGTGGCCCTGCTCCCAGGTCAGACGGTTGGAGCTTTAACCTGATTCAGTAACTTAAAGGTGCACTGTATAATATTTCCAGTAGTTAATTTCCACAATTTATGCTGCTCTTTCATAAATGTTACCTTTTTAACAAATACTTACTGTCTGCCACCATCAAATTCTAAGTATTCATTATTACTCTGCAAATTGCACTTTTCATACATGAAAATAGAAATCCTCTCCATGGTCTGCCATTCTGAATTTCCAAAAATAGAAATTTTTAGCTGCAAAAATGATGGTACTTTTTGGTCAGACTAGTAACAATAGGTTTAAATTTCATAAATATTCATGAAAAGATCAAATTTGAGGCGGCACAGTTTCGATACCTTGTCTGGCCACCATCCTACATAGTAGGCCACTTGGCCTACACCTTTAATTGTCTGTTTTAGAGGAATGCTTGAATTGGGGCAGCTGTTAGCTAGTATTTAAAAACCTAGGATTGGAGGGTCATAGGTTGGAATCTCGCACCAGACAGAAGAATCTGGGTGGTCTCCTGGTCACTTCCCAATGGGTTTAGTGCCCATGACCAAAGCATCTATTAGGGGCAGCCTTGGCCTAATGGTTAGGGAGGAGGGTTGTGGGTTGGAATCCCACTCTTATCTCTCCCTGCATCTCTCCATACATGGCTGAAGTGTCCTTGAGCAAGGCACCTACCCTCACATTGCTCCATGGACTGTAACCAATACCCTGAAAATAACTAAGTCACTTTGGATAAACGTGTCAGCTAAGTGTAATGTAATGTAATATGTAGTCTACACAACTCTACAATGCCTGTACTGCAACCTGTGCTGGGTCAAGTGCCTGCTGAGTGCTCAAACGTAATGCAATGAATCGATGAACCCTTGCATGCCGTTATCTAGTTGGCATACTGAGGTTGTGGTATCAGGTGGACATAACCCTATGTTATCTTGAAATAATACCCTGTATAATGTTAACGTAAGGAGTCTTAATTGTGTGGTGTGTGTCTGATTTAGAGAGATAATAGATGCAACACGTGGCGGCCTTCGCTTCGCTCACACTCAGTTGGTCTGACGTTGCGTGAAGGTGAAGGGTCCTTGCTCCATGCGTAGGCCTACAGTCTCGTTTGCATAAACAGTTCCCGACTGTTCTCTGAGCTGAGGTCACAGCCACCTATTTAGACCCGGGCGCAGATTAGCTTGGCTTTACTTACTGGAAGGACCTGACGGCACGCTTCGTCAAGAGGTCAGGTTATTTGGCTGGCATTGCTTTAGGAACGGTGCATTCTGTGTTTCCGTCCCTATCTAGAATTGTGAACACAATCTTCTTGAGTTCTGTGCCTTTGACCTCAATTGCTTCCGTGGAATGACTATCTTCCGTGCTGATGACATGGACAGTGATGCACATTTAATTTAAATACAGGGCATAATGCAGGAAATTGTTCTACGCTTGAAATCATCAGAAAGTTTCAGACTAATTATTATCATTATTATTAATAATTATTAATTCCTGCCAATTTATTCCTGCCAACATATAGTTGCATTGCTCATGCTACCCTTGACTTGCCAGTACCCAACGAAGTTGCATTTTCCCCATCTGTTTCTGAGATCCTGGACATTTTATAGGGGACATTGGTTTGTTTACATTTTCAAAAAGCGTCTTAACATACTTACAATGTCCAGGATCTCGGAAAGGGCTGAATTAAAAAATGCTGTGTTGTCGGGGTCTGTGAAGTCAAGGCTATTATGTACAATACACCTGTATACTGAAACCTTCAATGCTGAGTTGGAAGATCCCTGGCATGTCATTTTAAATCAGGTGTCGAACAGTGCAAAGGCATGTGGTCACCACCACAAGATGAAAGCCCATCAGTGCAGCCCAACACTGACACGGCTCCACGGGGTCAAGACCCATATCTCATTTTGTAGCCAAATGTGGCTGCCATTGTTTGCTTGACTGCAAATAAAACCGGGCTGTTCTGGCAAAAAGTATTTTTACGACTTGCCAATGCACCTGCAAGCTTGTGTGCTTGCTATTTCGAGCTGGGCTGGCATTAGTGTTGAAACACCTGCTAAGAGGCAACAGGTTGTTTACGCGAGTTGGGCAAGCTCATTGTTGTGCCCTTCTAGTCCTCTAAATAACACTTTGCAGCACAGCAGTTGTTAAATTAAATGAGTGGACTACAGTAATCTTGAGACTGTTGTTGGACAGAATGTTCTAGCTCAATAACTTCTTGAATTGTTTTCTTCTCTCTCTCGACAATAAAAAGTCCTCAGCCAAGCCTTTAAAACAACAGCTCTTTTTCTTTCTTTATGGCAGTGGAGGATGCCATAAAACTACACAGAAGAAGTCTCTCCCACTGCCAATGTTCTTTTCTCTGCAGCTACTTTCTAGGAATGAGGCCTGTATTGTGTATTTTTGTCCAAACTCAAGAATATTTCCAGCACCACATCCAAAACCATTTTGCTGGCCAAGTATCCAATAAAAAAAACCCACCTCCCCCCTCTAAAGACACATGCTAGGCCTTTGAAAACAATTGCATTGTAGCCACCACCATGTGTCCTCTCTCTCTATTATGTGGCCTCCTGTCACCCCATTCAGGGGAACGCGTGGAGGCTGTGTGACGTGTGCGGTGCGGGTGGGGGGGATCCTGGAGAGCCAAGACCATTGACTATCTTGTGTCTGAATCCCTGCACAGCACAGCAGTGGGGTATTGTTTATCCACACGCCTGTCCTGCCATACATTCACCCATTAATTTTTAATATCCCCCTTCCTTGCCACATGCTTGCCTGGCCTGCCTGGCCTGCCTACTTTCCTTGCTCCCATCCCCCGCTCCTTCAAGTCCATACGCTCAGATGGCAGATTTATGGTTAAAGCTATCAGAGAGCCAGCAAAGGCAAGAGACAAAGGTATGCATAAACAATAACACAAAACACTGGTGTTTATGTGTCAGTGTTTGCATATTCATGATGCAGACACTAAAGAATTGCATTCCAAATGAGATTAGCCAACCCACTTATGTTGTCCACCCAAATAGACCACCCTCTTTTTAAATCACTGTATTGTCTTGTGTGCTTATGCATCCATATGTAGCACACGATTATGCATACAGGGTCCCCTCAAAACAATCTCAATATTGTCAGCAGCATTGCATTACGTCATCCGCAAACAGTGAATGGGTGATGGACTCTTCGATGCATGTACTCCTTAGTGTGCATTCTTCTAGAGCTGCAGAGTATGACATATGTGTTTACAATGAATGGGTTCTGGCAGGCGAGGCCCGGCCGTACACAAAAACTGTGGAAATGTACCGTGGAGGGGTGATAAACAGTCATGCCGTGTTCTCATCCGAAAGAGGAAAAACAACCACAGAGGGCGAAACCTACTGGTGGGTGGACAGAATGTGCTGTACTAGGCTTCGAGTAATTGTCTGCTTTGTATTCCAAAGATGGGCGTGCACCAACCGTCTGGGACATACCGCTGGGTCCTAAAGCCTGCAAAATGAATGCTTCACTCTCTGGTGTCCTATGTCAGTGCAAGTCCCTTCCCAAAGTAAACACTCCCCTCCCCAAAGGAAACACCATACTCTGTGTCGCTGTGATGGTATTTTATAAAGAGCTACACTTTCACCGAGACTTAATTATGAACCCATGATTTATTGTCCATATCGTAGGGTTTACAACACAGCAGTAAAACTTCCTCAAAAACTGATGCAAGCCCCCACATACCCCCACCTCACATTTCATGTACTGTACACAGGGCCACTGACAGCTTTGGCTGGGCCTGGGACAAAAGTATGCAAAACCCCCCTCCTTCTCAATACATGTAATGCAAAGGGGACCCGATCCTGACCCCTCCTCTCTCCCTGGGCCCGGGACAATGGACCCCTTTGTCCAACTCTTGCCGGCCTCTCTGCCTGTATATCTTGTACAAGACAGCTGGGAAGCTTGACAGGGGGGCAAAGGGGTCTGCTGCCCCGGGCCCAGGGAAAGCCGGGGCCCAGAGTTGAGTCCTCACATTGTATGTATTAAGTGGAGGTGCCTTCCAGATGGCCTTGTCCCGGGCCCAACCAAAACTGTCAGCGGTCCTATAATACAGTAGGAAGAGGGCCGGCCCACAACACACGTGCCTTTATTTTCTCCCCAGTTCCTCTCGTAACCCCGCCCCCACAGAACAGCCTGTTCTGCCCTCACGTGTTGTTACTGTACGTTACAATCTGTGATATTTGGCTGCGGTCCAATACTTTTGTGCTCCCCCTCCTCTTTTTTTGTGTGTGTTTCTCTCTCTCTCTCTCTCTCTCTCTCTCTCTCTCTCTCTCTCTCTCTCTCTCTCTCTCTCTCTCTCTCTCTGCAGTATAGTTTTCTGAGTATTCCAAGCAGACTTGCCAATGGCAATTCTGTACTCCAGGAAAAGCAGTTTCGCAATATTTTGGGGAAGTGAAGTGAACTTTTGCACAGAGAAAAATGTGATGATGATGATGATGATGGTGGTGGTGGTGATTATCATCTGGAGAGAGCAGAAGAAGAGCATGTCTTTGTGAAAAGCTGTGTAACATAGTAGTATAGTAGCAATGGGGATGCCCCATTGATTGCATTATGCAAACTGTATATGACCCCATATATGTTGTCAGCTTTGTTCTCTTTTACTGTGTGTGCAAGTTTCTGATCACTGAAAAGAAAGAGATGTTACAATTTGGTATATGGTAGGCTATATGAAGATGGAAATGAATGTGCATATAGTCACAAGCAGTCACTGCATTCAACTGCACAGTCAGTCAATGAACACTTTAAGTGTGTTATTTAAAAATAAGCTCAATATAAATAAAATCAACTGAGTGGTCCATTGCTTCTGGTAACAACAAAGCTTAATTTAATGCCCAAAGACCACCATACAGGCATAATCAAGCATCAAAGGGTGCAAACTTCAGCAGATAAGGATAAGTCCTTTGTTAAGATAGAATACGCAATTGCAACAAACACTGAATTTAAGCACAGCATCCTGTATTTTAATGGCACATGACACTGTGCCACTGTGACTACTCGATAGTTTCTTTTGGTTTTGCCCTGACTTGTTAGCACAGAGACAATAGGTATCCTTGGTGTTTTTCCAAGGTCTCGCAGACAATAGAGCAACTCTGCTGCCTCATTGATCGAAGCCCAACACCATCTCACTAGGCAGAAAAGAACGCTGTGAACGTGTCCAGGAATGTCATTGGCTGAGAAGTGTGGATGGGGCGTGTCAAACCGTGCCTGCTCTGAGGCTCTTTTAAAAGCTTTGTTTTCGCAGCTGAGTTTTGCTGTAATGCTTGACTTCGAGAGCGGATAGACGCAACGTAGGGCAGTGCAGTTCAGCCCTTTGTTTCATGAACAGAGTTATTTTCTTGGATTTTAACGTGAAACCAACGGGAAAACTGTATCAACAACAAGATATCAAACCATTGCTCATTCGGTAAGTGTATTGTCATGGACGCCATAACCTTATTTTCAGGCAAACAGCTACTTTTGTTTGCTAGTGCAGACCAGAGCCGACCATACACGTAAAATATTACAGCTAACATTGATTTGTGAGTTTGTACATTGGAGGCAGGACATCTAGGCTGCAGGATGTTTTGTATAGCCTACTTGGGTTTGACTGCATTTTGTTTAAAATAGTGAACGTAACAGCAGATGTTTGTTTCCCGTTCCATTTCCATTCCTTTGTGCACTGCAGATGATTGCTCGAGCCCTGAACTTACCAACTGTCTCTCTTTCGCCCTTTTCACAGATTGCACTGACTACTTGACATAATAAATTACGAAATCATGCCTGAGAAATTTTGTGGTAGCCTTTCTTCGGACGATGGAAGTTTTCCTCCATCGCCTTCAGCAGAGAGTGCCTCAAAGCGTCTGTCTTGGAGTAAACTCGTTCAGAAACTCACGGAGTTCAGCGGAACGCCGAGCACTGGTCAGATGGACTCAGATGCCGAGAGTGGAGATTTGTCCGACTCAGGTAAGCTTTGGTTGGCTTTGTTACTGTGCAGTATAACGTATTTGCTGGTGTTCTTTGATTCTTGAGTTCATTAGCCTAGTACCACAAAAGCTAATCGTGACGATGGTTCTTCTCTTGTCTGTTCTCGCCGTGTCTTTGAGCAGGCTGCTTAGCTAACAAGTGTTCATTTTTGTCTTACAGGGTCCTTTGACGTACCTGACTATCCTGACTCCGACTGGTTCCACGACCCACTGGAGGAGACTCTAAGAAAAGAAGTCGTTGCCTTAATAGCTCGCCGTTTGATTGAAGCCAAAGACAGCACTTTGCGGTGTAGCAAGCTGCTCATACCAGAAAAACTTCTTGAACACATTAGCCAGGAGCTCGTTCACCTGGCTGAGAGTGAGCCATGTGGCCTCAGGGGGGCGCTAGTCGAACTGTGTGTGGAGCAGGGGGATGCTTGCGTCAACATGGGACAGATACCAGCCGATCCCTACGTTGTCCCAACGTTCCAGCTGACCCTGGTGCTGAGGTTGGACTCTGAGGGCCTGTGGCCCAAGATCCAAGGACTCTTCAGCAACAAGTCTCATGCAGCACCCGTTGTCAGGCACGCACTCAAACTGAGCACTGGCTTCCGGGTCATCAAGAAAAAGTTCTACAGCTCTGAGGAGTTGCTGATAGAAGAGTGCTGATCAAGACCATGTCAGATTTTATTGAACTATACAGTATACAGTTTATAATCTATTGGTGGGAGAGAGGGGAGCACTGCTAAATAACGCACAGCTTGTCATAGTTCTTTATGATGAAAGAATGTCTTGACATGTAGATGTTTCTGTCATCTCTCGAGTCATTCAGAGTTTTAAGAAAAGTCTAATGCCCGGTTTTTTTTCCACTGGAAATCTTTATATTAACAGTATGGCTACTGTAAACAAAGACCACAATATAAGGTACACGTGTATTTACACATATAGCAAGCATGTAAGCAAATATAGCTTTTAACTGGGTTGCTGAGATCCAGCGTATTGCACTGTTTTCAATCCATTATATAGGATGGGAAGTTGTGGTGCTCCTTTTTTGTGTGATGTTTATTACTCTGAAAACGTTTACCTCAAGTTTCTTAGGAAACAAGACCAGGACAGCAAGCTGTATGGTTATGAAGCATGTAGCATTTTTTAAGAAAAAAACTATTACATATATGCCTTTTTTAATGTTCAAAACCTTTTTTTAAATTTTATACATGTTGGGTTTTCTTTGTCAGTATGCCTCTGATGTTGATGTTGGTGTTGCATATTTGCCTTTGTTTGTTGTTCACATGTTTTTTGGTTCTTTTCTTCTTTTTTTCCCAGAAGGTTCTGACCAACTTGCATTTTTCACATGCGTAATTTATTTGATATTCAAATACTTCCATTGCACTGTTTTTGTACTTTCATCAAAGAAAACTTCCGACAATAAATTATTTTTATGACTGAAAACAATCTGTGTCTGTATTGTGATTAGCATGTAGGCAGATGAGCTTTATTTGGCATGCAAGGCATCTATTCAGTACATCTTTATGGATACAGACATGTAATATGATCTTCAAGCCTAGCACGGAGATGTCCTGAAACTTGGATGACTTCATGATTTCCCCACCCTTTCACATATCCTGGGGACATAGACATCACATCAGGAGGAGGGGTGTAAACCAAGTCTCCTTCCTGATGCCCCATCGGCAGTGTCGTTTGCACTGTGGAGGGCCTTGAGCTATTGGTGATAAAAGTTGTGATCCCTTGAATACAAAAGGACACGCAGCTGACTAAAGACCGTCAGAAATTGACCCCCAAATGGGTAACCAAGGAGTTTCAGGCTCTCGGTTTACCAATAGGTCTAGTGTTCTCTGCCACAGAAAAAAATCAAGGGTAGTGTGGCGTGTGTAGGTGTTCAACATTGAACTAAAACGATAAGGAACTGATAGTAGGATTGATGAAAGGATCTGATGTTTAAGGATTTGATCTTAATGATGAAGTCATTAGGCAACATTATCTTTTGGAGTGTCTATGTGTACTCTGAAGCTCTCTTGCAGGGGTGAGGAACTTTTTTCATACAAGGGGCCACTTAAAATGTGTTCTCCAAGGGCCGTACTAGGAACAGAAACCAGGGTTTCCCCCTGCACTTTAGGCCTATATTGAAGGTGGCCACCTTTGCAACATATACCACGTTCACTAGGTCCCCTGAAAATAGAACTTATTTGTATTGCTATCTATTTTCTAAGATTGCTTTACAAAACGTGTCATATTTAAAACTACATCAAATTATTTCAGGGGCCAGAGACGACAGCCTCACCTGTGAGCCATAGGTTCCCCACCCCACTCCTCTTTATCAATCTGTACAAGTTCGGTCTATGTGTCTCTGCAAAAGAGCTCAGCGTTCATCCTTTGAATGTAATAAGACAAAATCAGATACCCATGTAAAGCAATATTATGTAATGTAACCTATGCTCAATGGTGTAGAATTTATTTTAGGGGGATTCAAGAACATAATTACTTTAGTAGGATCAATGCAAAATGCATATAGTAGTTGTTTTGTCATATGTCCACACACTACATCAGATTACATTACACTAAATTACATTACATTCAGCAGATGTTTATATCCGAAATAACCTACAAATAAAAGGACACAGTCAGCAGCATACTCTATGGCTATTTCGCTTCAAAGTTTCTAGCCACATTGTATCTTATCAGCCCAACCCCCTCCCCTACCCTACCCTTTCTAGTCTCCCGTCTCAGATTTCTTTCCAAAGCAACAGCACTGCTGTGAGAGGGGCCCCTCTGGAAGGCCAGGGGCCCAGGCACTGACAGTCTACTGCACAGGCCTACTGGGCCCGGGCCCAGGGGCCCAGGCAAAAGTCAGGGGCGCTAAAGTCTAAGCCTTTATATTCCCATTCTCATAATCCGTCAAAATCACAATTTCCACAACTGAATTTTCTTTTTTTTCTCAGGGGACAACCTCCAAACCCCCACCAACATATCCCTGGTCCCAGCTCTGGCCCTGAGGCCTCCATGGGGCCCCTCGTGTTGGTCAGGGGCCCAGCCCTGGCCCTGAAGTCTCCATGTAGGAGCTGAAGTATGGACTGAGCCCGGGACATATTCATCTGAAAGGTCCCGCCACTCAACTCAATCCATACAATGTAATGTGGCCCAATTCTGGGCCCCCCCTTTTCTGGACCCAGGACAACTGACACCTTTGTCCCACCCCTGTCGTCTTCTCTGAGGACCTAAAGCATGGACCAGGCCCCACCTAATCTGCAAGAGGCCCAGACACAGCGGCTCTGGCTGCACTGCAGACTCAGAGAACAATAATAACTTTATAACTTATAACACATTATAAGACTATTCATCGCGATGCGTCCTCATCATCAGGGCTTGAAAACGAAATTATTTTTCAATCGTTCCGTTCCGAACGGTTCAGGTAGGCCTGTATTTAACGTTTTCGTTCCTGAATTCGTTCCGGCACCACAATTTCGTTCCTGAACCGGTTCGGAACGCAAAATATCGTTCGTTCTTATCGTTCCCGGAAGTGTTTTGCGGGCCTATCAAGTTTATTTTGATGGACTGTATCATATACCTAGAATAGGCGTACCCATTAGTATTTGCCCTTGATTTACACAGTAGCTATTCTATCCCCAAAAATAATAGGCTAAATCACAGGCGGTATCCAAAAACATTCAGATCTCACATTCTGGATACGTGCTAAACTGCTTACCTGGCTCTAAGTTTTATCCATATGGAGATCTTGCGCTATAATTCCTAACCCTGCATGATGTAGAATAACTCCAATTTCCAGAGTAACTCTACAGCGCAAACACTTCAATGTATGCTTCAGGGTATGCTTTTGTGAAATTTTATAAAATATATAGAGAACGAAATAAACCGTTATTAACCGGTTTTGTGGATTTCAGAATAACGTTTCTGTTCAGGAACAGTTGAAGACCATTTCGTTTTCGTTTCTGTTTCTGCTCCTCATAAAATTGCTTAAAATTCCGTTCGTTCCCGTTTTCGGTTTTTGTTCCTTGAACCGGTTCGAAGCCCTGCTCATCATAGTCCTTTGTTTTATTTGATGCATTGTCCTGTTCTGGTTGCACCAGAGAGTAAAACCCAAAAACACAGAGTATGTTTTCCTTTGCTCTCTAGTTTCGACAATAGTATTTTGTATAGCTAACTTCATGCAAACCATGCAGCTCAATGTTATTTAACAGAGTGATGATGTTTGGCAAATGTGTAGGGTAGGCCACATAGCTAGGTAAAATGAGTCAAATCAAGAAATACAGCAGCCATCTCTTAATAGTCAGATTCCAGACTTAGACCTCAGTGAGAATCTTTGAGATATGCTGCAGAAGGCTTAATACAGTGTTCAGACTCTACCATCGTAAATACAGGATCTTGGTGAAAACTTCATGCAACACTTGAAGGGGAAAAATCAAAACATTGACGTTATTTACGCACACTAAATATGTGGCACGATTAAGTATTAATATTATTGACAATACTGCCCTACAAAGCGAAAAAGCAGTAACTGCACTGTTGTTGAAAACAAGTTACTTTGACTTTAATGACATACTATATCTATCAAATAAAGTTAAATAAAATGACCTAGAAAAAAATGGTAATGTAAAGTAATAAAATTGCCATATGTCAACAATCTACCCAAAACTACTTTGATTGGACTACAGGGTCATTTTAAATTCATTTTACTCAGTGTGGAGCTCTGCACAGATAGAAGAATGCCCCTTTGCTGTGTAGAGCAGAAGTGAGTGGTAGGACTGCATCCATCTACTTTGGAAATGTGAATTTCTGTCCATTCTGACTTGTAGCCTTTTAGGGGGGCAAGTGAAACACCATCCACCTCGATGGATCCTTCCTTGTAAGGCCTATTCAGTACAGATTGATTTGACAAAGCACATGCTGTGTGGCTGGCTGAGAGAGAAATAGATAGTCTATGGCAGTAAACATGATCGAGGAGCGTTGAAGGTTATGCCACAGATAAAATGACATGGAAAAGTTAAGCACAAATAAAGTAAAAAAAAACAAGGCAATCTACAACTTAGAAGGAATACGGAACGCAGTAATGTCGTGATTTTCTTTTACAATGTGAGTTCTACACCAAATGCATGCATGCATGCAAGTAGGCTTATGTAGGCCTATGAAACCATTTCCACTCATCAGACAATTGCATTCTCTTACACTGTGTTTCTATACACAATACTGTAACTACAACATTGTAGGAATTTATTTCAGGTTTTGCTGAGAATCAATGTAGGTCAGAGTATACTGATTTTGTAGCATGGAAAAAGGGTCACACATTGACATTGTTAAAATATTAGCCAATTTCATGCAGTAGGAACATCAAAATATATTTAAGTGTTTCAGATTTAGCATCAACTGAAAATAAAACAAACAACCTGAGCAAATTACATGTTAATATAAGATGATGCAATGCCACTTTGTGGTTACTGCTAAAGAGGAGAGGGGGGCTTGCCCTAACTTGCCTAGCTCCTGCCTACGTGCCAGAGACAATTGGTGTTTTCCTATCCAACAGACAATGGGGTAACTCGGCTGCTGCCTGCTGATTCAAGTCGAACTGGAGTTACCAGGCAAAAGAGAACGTTGTAAACGTGCCTCGAAATTTCATTGGCTGAGAAGTGAGGGGGAGGCGTGGCTATAGCGCGTAGGCTGCAAAGCTATTTAACTAGCTTTGTTCTGTTACTAGGCTGTGCAGAACGAGTCATCGGTTTGAGAGAGTGTGCCCATGAAACATACGCGGATCTATCCCGTTGTTTCTTCAATTAATTTCCTGAATGTCACAAAGAATCGGGCATAACCTGGACTAAAAGAACAAGAAGAAGATCTTGAACAATTCCAGATTCGGTGAGTGGCATAATGATAAGATGTCAATGTAGTGTCTGCCTATTGTTGAGTTAACCTTAGACAAAGAGCAAACTGCTTAATCCAGTCAATGTCACTGACAATGTTAAAAAGAACAGAATGTCAGAACCGTCAATATACATGTTATTTGCTGTAATATGAAGCAATGTATGGAAGCAGGAGGATGTTATATATATTTCTCTTTTTAGCACTGCAACTATAAGCAATAGCAGGCTATTCAGTCATTCATTCATTCATTCATTCTCAAGAGCTGCCTTCTTCAGCCTGAGCTTATCTGTCTCTCATCGTTGTATCCACAGATTACCTCGGAAAAGTATTAATCATCCTCAAAATCATGCCTGCGAAATTTCGTGGAAGCCTTTCATCCGACGATGGCAGCTTTCCCCCATCCCCGGCCGCTGACGGTGCCTCGAAGCGTCTGTCCTGGAGCAAACTTGTGCAGAAGCTCTCGGAGTTCAGTGGAGCAGCCAGCCCTGACCACTGCTTCGACTCAGATACGAGTAGAGATATGTCAGACTCAGGTAAAATTATTTGCCATTTGAACGTTTTGTTACATTGTTACAGCACAGATGAAATGCATTATTCCAGTACATGTAGGCCTACTGTAGTCTAAGATGCACTGTAGGCTATCTAATATCTCACATGGGCATAGGAACATTAGGATATTTAGTGCGAGCTAGTCTTTGTAACTATAATTTGTTACATTGTAAACTCCTGTGGCCTAGACACAGTTGACCAACTATCCCTGTGTTCCTCTTGTCCTCTTCCAGGGTCGTTCACGATACCTGAATTGTCTGCAGACTCCGACTGGTTTCACGACCCACTGGATGAGACCCTAAGAAAAGAAGTCGTTGCCTTAGTAGCTCGCCGTTTGATTGAAGCCAAAGACAGCACTTTGCGGTGTAGCAAGCTGCTCATACCAGAGAAACTTCTAGAACACATAGGCCAGGAGCTCGTTCACCTGGCTGAGAGTGAGCCATGTGGCCTCAGGGGGGCGCTAGTTGAACTGTGTGTGGAGCAGGGGGATGCATGCGTCAACATGGGACAGATACCAGCCGATCCCTACGTTGTCCCAACGTTCCAGCTGACCCTGGTGCTGAGGTTGGACTCTGAGGGCCTGTGGCCCAAGATCCAAGGACTCTTCAGCAACAAGTCTCATGCAGCACCCGTTGTCAGGCACGCACTCAAACTGAGCACTGGCTTCCGGGTCATCAAGAAAAAGTTCTACAGCTCTGAGGAGTTGCTGATAGAAGAGTGCTAAGCTGGACTTAGATATAGTAGCCTTTTTAATATATATTTTTACAAATATATTTATAACTGTTTGAGCACTGCTCAATAACCAACTGACTGTCCTTGAGTTCTTTGTGATGAAAGAATGTTTTTGTTATTGTTATCATGGAGGGGTGCCGGTAATGTCTCCATCCCTTGAGAATGGTTTCTCAGATCTTAAAGACGAGTGCAATATCCGATGTTGTCTTCACTGTACACATGGCCATCTAGTCTTGTGATAACTGTCAAGAAAGACCACACAAGGTTCATCAAAGTGGTCGTGCTGATGTAAGACGGAACGGGATATGGCTTACATTGTTTTGTCCCACGTTTTGTAATACCTGTCAATCCACTGTATGGGTTGCAAAGTTTTGATGCCATTTTGTACGTTTGTTACGCTGGAAAAAACTAAAACGTTTTACCTCAAATTCTGTGAAAGTGGACCTATAGGCATTAGGTTAAATGGTCAAAGAGCAAATGTAGCAAAAAGTTACGTCGAAGTCATTCTTTTTAATGTACACATGTACATGTCATGTTATGTCAGCCTGTGCTGAGGTGTGTAGCTTTTTTCTGTTTAATTGTCAGCTGTTTTAATTGACTTGCATTTTCACATGCATCATTTATTTGATATTCAAATGACATTGCACTGTTTTTGTACTATCATCAAAGACACGTCAGACTACAATAAATTATTTTTATGACCTTTAAAAATTGTCCCTCATATGATTAAAACATTCTATTAGCCCACTGTAGAATACAACTTTCATTGCGTTGGTTTATCTGCAAGGTGTGTGATTCTCAAAGCCACAAAAGTCTGTGGTCACTAACTGAAGCAACAGACATTTAAGGTTTAGTCCATTTTCAATATCTCCACTTGTTCAGACTTTTTCAGTTTCTTTTTTTGGCTTGGATATACGTTATATACATGCCTAAAAATCTTAGCAGTTCTTAAAGCAGCAAATTTTAAAATGTGACATTTGCATGGCTTGAATATTACACAGGCTGTGTGCATGCCTCATTCTTTGACTTTTTAGCCGTTCTCAAGCATCATTTTTGTTTTTGAGAACATTTGCATGGTTTTGTCAATGCAACACAAGGCCATGGGGCTGCAGAAGCTGAACGCTAAATCTGTGCTGAAAGTGCATGAAGTTACACAGCTTTGGATTTACTGACGCAGAGGCTTGAGTAACGGATTACAGAGCTGCATTTCAAAATATGTGAGCTGTGGGGATTTGAATTAGAAATAAAATAACAATTGGGAAAAAGACATCCTTAATGAAAGAGCCTTATTGCAATACAAATAGTAAAAAAATACGGTATGGTTTTGATTTACCAAGTGTCCAAAGCTTAACCACAGACTCTTGCGTTCATATACCCAAAATGAGTTAAAAGTGCATACCGGTAACCTGCTTTCTCAAGTATGCTTCTGGGATAATTGTTAAACACCTTGGCGGGGGGAGAAATGGGTCGTTTACAGAATAATACAGAATAGCAGCAATAGAATGGGTTTGGGATGGGACCATCAGCTAGTGGGGGAGGAGGGTTAGAGTGTGAATGTGAATGAGGTGCTGAGGGTTTGGTGAACGTGCGAATCATCATGGCACTGACAAAGAAAAAAAACTTCAGGATTTCACAACCACTACTGGTGACGCCAGTAGGCCCTCCCTGTAAACTATGGCTCATGGCCTAAAACCACAGCTCCGGGGCTCAGACACCAGTACAAGCAGTGTGGCACGTATGATTTTTATTGTACTAATGACCGAAGAGGAGAGAAAGAGGAACATATGGGAGAAGGGAGAGAGAGAGAGAGAGAGAGAGAGAGAGAGAGAGAGAGAGAGAGAGAGAGAGAGAGAGAGAGAGAGAGAGAGAGAGAGAGAGAGGGGAAAAACACAGAATGTGACATGTGACACATATTCAGTGACAGTACCTCTGGGAATTCAATCAAGCATTTACTGCCGGAGCGGTTACCACCATTGCTTCAGTGAATAAAGGTGACAAGTTAGGGTGGCTCCACTCCACATGCTTGGTTGAAAGCCCTGCACAAACGGTGTTGTTGTAAATTATTTTTTCCTCTTGAATAAAACATCTCTGAAATTACATGTATAAATATCATTCTCTGGGGCATTCATAATTTTTTTTAAACGTCTGTGTGCAGAAGCTATTGGATCATCTTAGAGAGAGATGGAGAGATTCCTGATGTACATATAAGATAAAATCAGACACCCTGCATAGATAAAAATGTGTCAAAATCAAGGTATCGACAAATGAAGTAACCACATGGTCATGGAACTCCATCTCTGGGATTCCATAATTTATAAATAATAAATACATACATAAATAAATAGCACATAATGCAAAAAAACCCAACAACAATGCCTTGGTTATGCCTAATGTTGCTATGATACAGCTGCTTCCTCCTCCTGAAACATTCTGATTGGCTCCCACCCAACCCATCAAAAGATCTTACATTCTAACATGTTTCCCCCAAAGCAGCAGACAGTGCACTTCCAAGGGGCCCTTTTGGTTGGTTGGTTTGTCGGTCAGTCGGGGCCCAAACAGCTTTGGGGCCTTAGGACCCATAATGGAAGCATGTGGCCCACCTAAGCTACCGGAGGGGTCCAGTCAGTCAGACAGACAGCTGGGAAGACAGACAGACAACTCTGCCTGAGTATGTGCGCCTCTTCACAGACACTAAGGAGGGTGCAGTCTTTTCTCTTCTTTTGTTTTGGCTTGTGAAGATCTTGTGTGGTGAGGTTTGTTGAACAGTGGAGATTGGTTTTGCTCAGTTTTTATCACTTCATTTCATTTCTTCATCGCTGTCATCGTCATCATCATCATCATTATCATCATCATCCCTTCCGTGAATAGGCCCTTTCCTTATAAATGCTTATTTTTTGGGAGGATACCTTGAGCGAGGGGAGACAAAGACAAAGAAGTATGAATGAAACGCAGGTACTTTATCATTTCCCATACACACATACAGTAGACCACACTACCTTCTCTACCTTCCTAATATCTTGTAACACATTAGTGTAAAAAAAAAAAACCCTACTCTACAGTTATATCTAGAAATTGACTTCATAGCATCTTGTAACTACCATCTTATCATCAATACTACTACTGTACAACATGCTAGACTACTGACCAACAAGACACTGACCTTGTCTAAGAGACCTTCTAAAATGCTACAACAGAAGACAGAAAAAAACACCTTCTAGAGCAGTGCTATTCAACCTCAGTACCAGAACGACCAAAGGTAAAATCACTGGGTTTTCAGAGGCCACATTAAATAAGACCACACAACAAAATAACAAAACCAACATTCAATTGTAAAGGTACTCTATGTATGTTTTTAGCTAATTATTTTCTAGAATTTATGCTGACCATTCACGCTTAATCGTTTCCATGTAGCTATATTTACCGCCACTATCCATTTCTGGACATTCATTTTCACTTGGAAATGTACAATTTTCATGCATAAAAAGGTGGCTCTTCTCCATGTCCTCCATTTTGCATTAACAGTCATAGACATCTTTGGCTGCTAAACTTACCGTACTGTGGTCAGATCAGTCAATTCTGTTAATATTAATGAAAAGATCAAATATGGGAATAGGCAGCATTCATTTTGAAGATAAATGACTAGAATTACAAGCTCTACCTTTAAAGGTGCACTGGTGTGGGATTGTGGCCAGGTATTGCTAGGTACTAGTATGACCAAAGTACAGCAAGTTTTGCAGCTAAAAATGTCTATTTCTGGAAACTCAAAATGGCAGACATAGAGAAGATCCACCTTTTCATGTTCATTTTCCCAGTCAAAATGAATACTTGGAATTTGATTGTGGTGGTAAGCACTCTTGAAAAAGGCAACATTTATGAATGAGCAGCATGAAATCCAGAGAGAAATGGCTACATTTATTCCACAGTGCACCTTAAAGTAAGGTGAATGGTGGAGTGTTGCTTCAAGTAAGGCACTGGGCCAAACCTGGGCCACACTTGGTCGGCACCTGGGCCGCTAGTTGAATAGGTCTGCTCTAGAATCTAGAATCTATAGAACGCTCTACAATCTACTCTACAGTACTCTAGACTGCTGCTGTGAAACCACTACCTTTAGTTTGTTTAGTTTTGTTGCTAAAGCCTTTATCCATGTAAGGATGCTTGAACCTCAGATAGCCGCGTGCAACTGGGCGTCCCCATCCGCTGGGCCCGCTGGTAAAGCTCGCTATCCCCAAAGTACCGCGCCCGGTACAGAAGGCCCTCCTCTGCAAGACAGAAATGTTATATTACAGCTACATTACTTTCAATGAAGGGCAGATGTGGTATCTTTATACATAATACATACAGATAATAATACATTGAAATACACACATGATAGATAATAATAATAATACATTTTATCTGGAGGAGCCTTTCTGAACACTCAAGGTCACCGTCACAACATTTTAAGTCATGAAGATTGTTTCTTGAATTTGTTAAGAAGCCACATCTCTCACTGCAGTTATTTAGCCCATTAAGACGTACGGTTATACATTTGCTGTTAACAGAATGAGAATGAGCGAGTCATAATACATTACTAAAGGCTGTGTGTCACAGTAGTGTAGTACTTTAGCAATTTGCTTTTCAATAACTATTACAGCATTCCACGTGTGGAAAGGTGAGCATTACGAGGCTACAATAAAGGTTGTAAAAATGGTCTCTGCTCCTATGTTTTAAAACTTTTTAGCCATGTTTCAATAAAGGCTTTTTAATATTTTTCCACAAGAAGAGTGCCTTGGACTCCCTTTTTTGACAAGATATTGTTTTTTCCCCAACACCCAAGAGCACCTTCAAGATTTTTTCTGAACAATTCCATGAGCACTTCGGATTTTCTCTTCACTTGATGACTACAATAAAGGTTATTGGTTACAGTCCGAGGAGAAGTGTGGGGTCAAGCGCCTTGCTCAAGGGATCCTCAGCCATGGAAGGAGGTAAGGAGAGGTAAGGGTAGAGTTGTTTGAACCTGCAGCGCTCTGATCATTAAAGAATATCCGACTCCCTAGCTATTAGGCCACAGCTGTTCACAGTTCAGTTTAGAGAATCAATTGGCTTCACAGAACACGTTCAGCTCACAAAAAACACATGACTAGTGCTGCTTCTTAGAACAGTGATTCTTAAACGGTGGACCCTGAAAGTATTCCAGGGGGTACTTGAAATAATTTTCTAAGAATGAAATCGATACTTTTCTGTGTGTTGCAGTTGACTTTTTATTTGAGCTGTATTATTTATTTGGTCAAAGATAGGCCCTGAACATTTGTGAAAGTTTTAAGTGGGTCCCAAGCTGGAAAAGGCTGGGAACCCAGTCCTAGAAACATTGGACAATCTGAAGAAAGGGAATAACTTCTGGGTGGCAGCATGACTAAGAGTGCTGTCTTTTCTGCCGAGTTTCGCTCAACGCAACTGGTGTGCTGCTTCACACGGCACAGGGGTAGAGGATAGTATGTTATTTATCCTTCAGGAAGTTGATTCATATTCTGCTCTTAGGACGTGGACATGCTTGCTGCAGGAGATGCATCAACGTGTTTCCATGCAAATTTTATGTCAATTGTTGCGCGTACAGCAGCAACTGTCACCGTGTGTACGCAGACGTGCGCTTACGGTGCAATACTGACAAAACCTGGTCCTGAAGCAAGCATGTGCACTCAGTCGCATGCGCAAATCAAAGCCCACAGTAAGCATAGCCCCGGCCTAACTCTGCAAGAACAGCAGATGAGGGGGATGCCAAAAGGTTGACGAAGTTCAAATCACTGACACTACTATTGTGCTGCACACTGAAACAAGAGGTATACATATTTTTTGTAAAGCATGCTTTTTTTTTCTTTATCAGGAAATGCTTTCATATTCTGCTGTATCTCAACAAGAGGAGTAAGAACATTTGTTTCTGTAATACAGTTAAGTGCTGAGAAAAATATTGGGTGAAAAAAAAAGGCTTAGATATAGATAACTAACTCTGTTGCTTCTTTTTCAACAGTTGTTTCAGTGGTTGAGGCATCTACAGTGCTAAAGGGAACTCCATTTATTCTCAACCTACAGTCTCCTAACCTAAAGTCTCCTAAAGGGGCGTTCACCTGGCGCCACATGGATCCTGGAAAAGTATGAGCTTGTACTAGGCGATGTTTGATTTCCAACTCACTTTGCTGCTTCTCTTTCCAGCAGTTGTTTCTGAGGTTGGATATGTAGTCGTCCTCCACGCTGCGCTCCACACTCTTCAGGTTGCCGCCGTGGTACTCTTTGGAGAAGCGGTCGTTCACGTAGTACGGGACCCTCAGGTGCTCCGTCAGCCGCTTGTTGGTGTGCCCCTGCGACCTGGGGACAGCAGAATAAAACTAGCCTGATTATCATCGACTTTCAAATCTCTTCGAGACATGGTCTGACCAAGAGCATAACAATTAACATTTCCCAAACGGTATGGTTAACCCACCTCCCATAATTTGCTAATGGTTGTTTGCTCCCTGACAAAGTGGGAGGAGTTCCCGTTTTTTCGGGAGCTCAGAATCGTGTTTGTATTGTTCTTGGCCTGACTAGAGGCAATGCTGAAGGTGTGGCGTCACTAGGAGAGCACAGCCTGGCTAGAATAAAACATCACATTGCACTTAGCTGACAGTTTTTGTCCAAAGTGACTTACAATCATTTACAGGGTATTAGGTGACAGTCCCAAGAGCAATGTGGGGTTAGGTGTCTTTTACTCAAGGGTACTTCAGCCATACATGGAGGTGCAGGGTGGGATTTTGAACCAGTCAGCCTCGGATCTTAAGACCACTTCCCTATAACTATTAGGTCATGGTTGTGATAAATCTTAGGCAACAGCACAAAAAGGGGAAGTATTTCACGTGCCATGCGATGGCTGATGATGAAAAGGCAGCAAGATACAACTTTCATGACAGTAAAACATGAAAATGTAAAAGCACAGTTGGGGTAGATCGTAGGGCTCGCATGCCCATGGGGACCCGGGTTCTAATCTGCCCTACTCCATCTCTTGGTCTCTCACTCTCTTCCTGTCAAAGTCTTGATGGTCCTATTATCAATACAGATACAAAAAGCCCTTTAAAAAGAAACATGACAGAACATGGGGCATAAGTAAACAATATATGTACACAGTATGTCTAAGTAGGCCTACGTACAAGTACAAAATGCAAGGGTGAGAAAGTGTCAATGACAACTTTTAATTGTAACCAGAATCACATAGTGAAGTAGTCATGTCACTATTAAGCCAGACATTCCTACAAAAAGACATTCCTACATGTGATTCCTAACACACACACACACACACACACACACACACACACACACACACACACACACACACACACACACACACACACACACACACACACACACACACACACACACACACACACACACGATTTCACAACAGAATCTTGACTTGATGTGTGGTTGCCAATAGTGTGTACTTGTCGGCAGTGTGTGTGTGTGTGTGTGTGTGTGTGTGTGTGTGTGTGTGTGTGTGTGTGTGTGTGTGTGTGTGTGTGTGTGTGTGTGTGTGTGTGTTAGACAGGCTGTCCTGTGGGCAACAAAGAGAAGTGGCGCACTGCAGTCAGATGCTGTTTACTGAACTGATGGTCCAGAACAGACTACAGGTTGTTGTTGGTGTTGTTGCAGCATCAACTTGGTTGTGTGTGTGTGTGTGTGTGTGTGTGTGTGTGTGTGTGTGTGTGTGTGTGTGTGTGTGTGTGTGTGTGTTGGAGGTGGATGCATGATGGACAGCGGTGAGGAGAATCTCTTTTGATGCTACAGACCAGTGGTTCTCAACGGTCTTTGAACAAACGCCACCCTGACCTCATTATGAGCCTGCTAACCTCACTCTCAGTATTAAAAAAAATCTCATCTCATCCCCTATCAACTCTCTCCTTCTCAATGGCCCACCAAAGGGCTCCCCCCCCTCCCCCCCGCGGTGCTATCCAGCCCCTATGAGAAACACTAATGCTAGGGTGTTGCACATGTTGGGTATGTCAGCCATCTTGTGAGGGCAAATGGCTGAGAGAGAGAAAGAGAGAGAGAGAGAGAGAGAGAGAGAGAGAGAGAGAGAGAGAGAGAGAGAGAGAGAGAGAGAGAGAGAGAGAGAGAGAGAGAGAGAGAGAGAGAGAGAGAGAGAGGGAGAGAGAGACCATCCCAGCCGCCTGTGGGAGAGACATCACCCAGTCTGGCTCTGGCTAACGCAGATAGAAACCACAAAAGTAGGGGGAGGTGTATGTGTGTGTGTATGTGTGCGTGCATGTTAATGTCCGTGCTGTGTACCTTTCCTTTTACATTGCATGTGACTGTGGGTACCAAGAAAAAGAGACAGGCAGAAAGGGGGAAGAGAATCAGTGTGTGTGTGTGTGTGTGTGTGTGTGTGTGTGTGTGTGTGTGTGTGTGTGTGTGTGTGTGTGTGTGTGTGTGTGTGTGTGTGGGTGTGTGTGTGTGTGTGTGTGTGTGTGTGTGTGTGTGCGCGCGCGCTTGTCCATGTGAGTGTGTTTATCTGAGTGTGTATATGTGAGCCAGTGTGTGTGGTGTGATGTGTGGCTCTGGAGGGCGCAGAGACAGACACACACACACACGCACACACACACACACACACACACGGCCGGGCCAGTGTCCTGCGAGTGAGAGTGTGCCTCAGATGCTGTGCAGTACGTGACTGAGGATGTGATGGGCCATCTTTCCCAACACCTTGGGGCTGACCTGACCCCTGCATGTTTCACCCAGCCTCTCTCTGTCCGTCTCTCTGTCTCTGTCTCTGTCTCGCCATCTCCCTCACATACACACACACACACACACACACACACACACACACACACACACACACACACACACACACACACACACACACTGACCTCTGCTCTAGCTGCAGAACAAAGGGCAGGCAGGAGCCGCGTGTGTGTGTGTGTGTGTGTGTGTGTGTGTGTGTGTGTGTGTGTGTGTGTGTGTGTGTGTGTGTGTGTGTGTGCGCGCGCGCTTGTCCATGTGAGTGTGTTTATCTGAGTGTGTATATGTGAGCCAGTGTGTGTGGTGTGATGTGTGGCTCTGGAGGGCGCAGAGACAGACACACACACACACACACACACACACACACACACACGGCCGGGCCAGTGTCCTGCGAGTGAGAGTGTGCCTCAGATGATGTGCAGTACGTGACTGAGGATGTGATGGGCCATCTTTCCCAACACCTTGGGGCTGACCTGACCCCTGCATGTTTCACCCAGCCTCTCTCTGTCTGTCTCTCTGTCTCTGTCTCGCCATCTCCCTCACACACACACACACACACACACACACACACACACACACACACACACACACACACACACACACACACACTGACCTCTGCTCTAGCTGCAGAACAAAGGGCAGGCAGGAGCCGCGCGTGTGTGTGTGTGTGTGTGTGTGTGTGTGTGTGTGTGTGTGTGTGTGTGTGTGTGTGTGTGTGTGTGTGTGTGTGTGTGTGTGTGTGTGTGCGTATATGTGTGTGCGTGTGTGTGCGTGCGTGCGTTGCATGGTTGCTTCGGCATTTCCTCACACCAATGTAACAAGCGCCCGGTGTCCTTTTCCCTTTTGGTAATCACATGCTAAACTCTGCCATGCTAGCAAATTCATGTTGCACTATTGTGCAATAATTAGCATGCGATCCAAACTAAAAAATGACTAGTCCCATTGCCACAGCTTCTTCTGTAAGTTTTTTTTGTATTAAGCTGCTTTTGTGAAAAAATGATGAAGGTTACATTGAGCGACAGAAAAGACAGATTCCTTTTAAATTATTTTTTTTTAAATGTCCAATATGTACCGGTACGTACATATGGCTGACTGAAGTATAGGCTATTACATTATGTATGCAGCTTTGTCATATGTTTCACAATGTAATGTAGTTACTTTTCTGTTTGCAATCCATTGATAAGCACGTTTATGCATATGTGATTGTGCATGATTGCATGATTTTGTGTCTACCTTCATGCATGCATCTGTGCATCACTGCATATTTTTTCATCGAGCCTGCCTTGCAAACCAAGACATGATTAGCAGCTGGCAATGCCTGTGTGTGTTTGTGTGTTTGTGGGGGGCTCCAGACTATAGTGACCATGCAGGATTAGCGTGCTGTGCCATGTGTAAAATAATGCTGAATTTGCACTGATGCTGTCTTCCAACCGAAAGCAGACGATCTTGTGCAGCCAGTGTGACACACCAGCATTGGGATGCCCGTCTCCGACAAAAGACAAGACAGAACTGGTCTCCGTGTGTGCAGATATGATATTGATCAGGCTGCACCGAAGATAGCAGAGGTGAGGAGTCTGATTTACCACCCCTCTGCACCCAGGGGCCGCTGACCGCTTTGGCTGGGCCCACGACAATGCCCCCCCCCTCCCCAACCATATAATGTAATGAGGACCACAATACTGGGTCCCTCCTCTTCCTGGGCCAGGGACAACTGGCCCCTTTGTGCCAACTCGTCAGCTTCCCCTGTTCCTTTCCCCATCGACATGTACGAGGGATCCTAGTCGATTTCACACCCTGTCTGCAATACTGTCTGCTACTCTCACCAGTGGACATTAGAACATCAGAATTGCCTCCACAGACAATGCAATGTAATGTAATGTAATTCACAATGCATGTGCTTTCTTAGTGGGCTAATTCACAAATTATTTGCTTTCTTCAATTCTTTTTCTCTTTTTTTGCACTAATAATTATGGTTGTATCACTGAAGATGCACGACTCAAGACAAAAAAAGCGCTGGTCTAGCACCTCAGATACAGTATGTACCAGGAGAGCCAATTGGAAAAATCACAGGGTTTCGTGAATCATGAACCACACCAAATAAGAGAACACAATAACTCAATGGAATTATATTTGATTTCAAGTCAGTCAGTTGCTGGGTTGAAGAACATTTTTAAAAGGTTTGAATTGGGCCCACGGGCCACTAGTTTACACCACTAATCTGACACAAGAGAGACAAGAAAGAACTGGTCTCTGCGCAAATATGATTACCGGTAGCCATTGATCAGGCTCTTCTGAAGATAGCAAGACGTCAGACAAGAAAGCACTAGTTTCTGTGCAAATCAGAGGTGTCTGTATTAAAACAAATTGCACCGCACTCACAATTAAAAAGGTAGAAAACAACAACGGAAACTTTGAAACGAAAAAACCTGCACACATGAATCTTTTTTTTCCCTTTTAATGGCCAAGCTTTCGGTCTGAACACCTTACTGGCCTTTAAAATGATGTAAAGTATTTAAGTGTGCAGACATTTTCCTTTCACATATCAGAGGTGTCAAAAGTAAAAGTAAAAGTAAATTCATGGAGCAAGTACAACACTAGCACCCATGTACCTCAGACCAGTGCTATTCAACTGCAGTGCCACCCATTCAAAAGTTATCATGCAAACAAAAACATGTGGCAAATGGACAGGCGCATGTGCTTATTTGTTTGCATGTGCTTTTGTTCTTGTTTGTTTGTTTACTTATGTATGTATGTATGTATGTATGTATGTATGTATGTATGTATGTATGTATGTATGTATGTATGTATGTATGTATGTATGTATGTATGTATGTATGTATGTATGTATGTACTGTATGTACTGTATGTATGTATGTATGTATGTATGTATGTATGTATGTATGTATTAATTTAACTGTACTGTATATATTCCGAGCTGATGACCCCTTCATCCTTTCACCACATGTGAAATACTGTATATGTGACAAATAAAAGCACTTGACTTGACTTGATGCACAGTCTCACAGACGGATGGATGATTGGAGAACGGTATAGCTAACGTATTACGCACTACTAGTACATGATGCTCTAGCAAGTGAAGTGAGAAGCTCCAATGTCACTGGGGTGCAGTCTACACTATTCAGTATGGGCACAGTTCATTCACAATAAAAGGCCTTTCACTTTAACATATTATTTCGTCTTCTATTCAATCTCAAGATCAAAGAATCGCTGTGCAACTCCACTCTCCTACGTGCACCTATGAAATCGAAGGATCGCTGACCCCCTGACCTCTGCATCACCTCCAGATAACTGGTGATTCTCTGCAGCCCTGTGGACTATTCAGAGGTCGGGTCAGAAGCCAGGGCCCCATATCATATCTGCTACTCTGCAACTCGCTTCCCTTTTTACCCTGCGTCCTCTGCCTTGAAAATCTAGTTTCATTGACATTTCATGGAAACTTTCAACCTTTTTCTTGCACACAGATTACCTTTCCCTCCTCTCAGCCCTCCGTCATGGATTAGTGCATTGTGTAATTTCGTTCCCGCGTCTCACATGTTTTCAGTTTGCTAATCTGGCAAATTTGGTTTGGGCAGGAGCGATTAACCAGAACACAGAGATCTGCAGAGGTCTGTGTTTTAATATGTTACAGCACAAAAGACTTGCTGATCAAGGCTGAGGGCTTGAGGGGGTGGGGTGGGGCAAGGATCATGCTCCCCCTAACACCGACGATGAACGGGGTCAAATTAAAGGAATGATGTCCAACTTTGTGATTTAAGACATTAAAAACAGAAACGCAAGTAACCACAAAAAAAAAAGAAATGACCTGACCTAGTGATTGGCTTGTGCTCAGTCCTGCAATGTGCATGATACAATCATTTCCCTTCGCAAATCACTCTGAATACTGGAGTGGACTCTCTGGACAATGCTAATGCCACAGGTTGGATCAAAGCATTTGCTATTTCTGCACAGATTTGTGAAGCACAGGTTGTTCATTTTCTTTGCACGTCAAAGCTGAGCAATACTGCGTACAGATGCGTAACCAGCACACCCCAAAATGGCATTACGCATGTTGAAATTACCCCACGTGCTGATACAAGAGTATAACAAAAAAAGATGATGGAATTTGCTTTAAGTCTGAAAAAGTTGCCATTTCTGCTGAATTCGTGTGACAGCTAAAAAAAGAGGCTGATGGAAATTCCAACTCAAGAGAATAACGTGTGTGCTCTGAGGTGAATTTGCTGTGAGAGATTGCAATCTTGCCCTATCGGTCATACCATTTGTGTCACGGTAGGGCCTTTTGCCTTTATTTTTGACAGGATGGTGGAGAAGAGACATGAAATGAGGAAATGAGTGGGAGGGGGGGGATGTCGGCAAATGACCAGGGCCAGAATCGAACCTGGGTCGCCAGTATAGTAACCCAGTGCCCTACCGTTAGGCCACAGCAGGGCCATGCAATAGGTCTTCTTTATCTTGATCTTTATATTTCTCCACTGCATTTATACTGCTACATATCTGCTGAATCCACATGTGAAACTCCTTGTAATATCGAGGTCAGCATACTTGGATACCGAAACCAATTAGGACTTGGATTGACTCCTGCAGCTCCTATTAGAAGAACAGCAGGACTTCATTCTCCTAAAAGACAATGCCGAACAAGGCCCTGTTAGGAGAATCATCACTTGCTCAGCACAAGGACCCAGACAGTCAGGACCCTATTAAGACTCTGTGGTGTCCTCGGGCACTTCACCTCCCGGGTGCCCCCTTCCTGAACAATATTTGTTCAGTTTGTGTCATGTGGTGCCCCCCTTGTAAATGATTGGTGCCCCTGGGCACTGTGCCACTGGCCCTTAGGGACAATCCGGCCCTGCAGAGAGTGGCAAGAATAGAGATGGCGTTGGACTAATACTGCAGTGTCTGCTATGTCCGTATCATTGACAATGTACTCTACTGACAACGCACTGTCTACTGTCTGTATTAGCGGGGTGAGACACGCCTGTCTGCTCTGCATTGGGCACACAGAGTGACTGGAATAGGGTGGAGAGGAGAGGACCATGCTGATCTGGCTGCTTGTCTATAGATAACACACAGCCTGCTATCTCTACTCAAAGACTGGAGCTGAGGATGTACTGGGAGGGGGGATGTATGGGGATTTGGCCGCCATCAGCACTTACATACTGGTATGCGTACCTATACATACGGGTTGAAGCTGAGGCTGCAGTGGGGTTGGCCACCATGAGAACTTAATGCCTTAGCGCAGAGCCTCTGTTAGTTATCAAAATGGTAACGCTGAAGTCATAATATGCTTAACTCTACTGAATGTATAGTGCACAATCTGCACATTCATCTTTCATGTCTCTCCATTAACAGGTCTGCATCTTTCATCTGTACTTAAAGGTGCACTGTGTAGGATGTTGGACAGCGTAGGTATAACATTGCTTATTGAAACTGTGCTGACATATTGCCAAATTTGATCTTTTCATGAATATTTACTAAATAAACAAAGCAATATTTACTAGGATGACCAAAGTGCAGTGAGATTTGCAGCAACACGAAGATCCCCCTTTCCATGTACTGTATGAAAAGTGCAATTTTCCCAGTCATAAGGAATACTTAGAATTGCATGGTGTGGTGCTAAGTATTCATGAAAAAGGTAACATTCTGTGAATGGGCAGCATTAATTCAATCGGGTCTTTTCTACCAGCCAAACGGAAATTTCACCAGCATTTTGCTGGTAAACTGGTGTTAATGTAGAGTCCCGTGTTCATAAATTGAATGCATAGGCCGCCATCTGTACTCACGGGCTGAAGCTGAGACTGTAGGGGGGGTTGGCCACCATTAGCTGGCTGAGGGCCGACACGATGACCAGGATGAGGACAGGCATGATCTGGACAAAGAAGGCCAGCCCACCCTGCTGACATACGAGGAGAGAGAGGGAGAGAGAGGGAGAGAGAGAAAGAGAGAGAGAGGGAGAGAGAGAGTGTCGGGGGAGGGTTGTTGGGTCAAAGAGAAAACCAATGATTAGTTAAGAGTGTCTCGTCTTGCCTGTCTCTGGTCCTCAAAGCCTTTCATCATCACAAGACACGGCAGGAGGTGGGGGTGGAGATATGGAAGTGTGCATGCGTGTGTGTGTGTGTGTGTGTGTGTGTGTGTGTGTGTGTGTGTGTGTGTGTGTGTGTGTGTGTGTGTGTGTGTGTGTGTGTGTGTGTGTGTGTGTGTGTGTGTGTGTGTGTGGTTGGGTGATGAGAAGGCTTGGAGATCCAGTGTTACAAACAAAGTCAAGAGGAGTCCTCAATGACACTGATAACTAGTGACAAATCACCAGTCACCGTTCAACATGTGCTCTAAAACAGTTTGGACAGAATTATAGAAATGCAGCTATGCATCGCACATCCAGTACATTTAGACATAATACAGACAAAGTACAATTGCTTGAGGAATAATCTTTGCATGCGCTGGAAACATATTACTATATTTATAAATATTTTATTATAATAATAATATATATTTATATTATATTGCTATTTTTAAGACGATAGTATAATTTTATGCATGACATTTTTTGTCATTCACTACCAGAGGTCTACATTTCTGGATCAACAGTGCCCTCTGTTGGTCATATTGGAAAAGTACCTTATGCAGAGGAATGTACAGCTCCAGGCCTTTTTATTAGAATACCATGAAAAAGTTGATTTATTTCCATAATTCCATTAAAAATGTTAAACTGTCATGGATTGTAGATTCATGGAACAGTTTTTAAACTATTCCAATCATTATTTTTTTTCTTTTTATATACGTTGGCCTTCCAGCTCAAAAAACCCATGAATTGGGGAATTCACATTATTAGAATATTGTTATAAAATCACATTTTTCTTCATCAAAATTCGGGTCACATTAAATCAGTTGAAATTTGGTACTTTCTACATAACATGCAATGGTCAATACTTGGTTAGGACATTCTCTGTCTTCATAATGACCATGATGCGTTTAACATTGAAGTCAATGGCAAAAACAGTGCATGGGAGTTATGGAAGCCCAGATATCCTTGATGCTTTGCTGTCAGCTGTTCTTGTTTGTTGACCCGGTGCCCCACACTTCACTCTTCAATATACCCGTAGATTTCCATGCCACGTTTTGGTGTTAACTCACCAGTTTAATTCTAACTCAACAGAAATAAAACCCCATTCATTTTCAATGGGGTGTCATTTCTGGTTATTTAGAATTAAACTGGTGAGTTAGCGCCAAAACGTGGCATGGATATCTACATGGTATATTGAAGAGTGAAGTGTGGGGCACCAGGTCAACAAACAAGAACAGCTGACAGCAAAGCATCAAGGATATCTGGGCTTCCATAACTCCCATGCACTGTTTTTGCCATTGACTTCAATGTTAAACGCATCATGGCCATTATGAAGACAGAGAATGTCCTAACCAAGTATTGACCATTGCATGTTATGTAGAAAGTACCAAATTTCAACTGATTTAATGTGACCCGAATTTTGATGAAGAAAAATGTGATTTTATAACAATATTCTAATAATGTGAATTCCCCAATTCATGGGTTTTTTTAGCTGGAAGGCCAACGTATATAAAAAGAAAAAAAATAATGATTGGAATAGTTAAAAAACTGGCTCATGAATCTACAGTCCATGACAGTTTAACATTATTGATGGAATTATGGAGCTGTATACTGCCCTTCAGAACGCAGCATCTCTCCATACTGGTAAACTGAGAAACAAGGCTTTAAAGTTTCCTTTATGGCCGGGCAACTGTGTTGGAGGATAAGTGGTGATGATCCTTCCATATAATACTTTTTTATGGTGGAAATTTATGCACACAAGAAAAAAAAAACATTCTCATGACTTTTTAGCTGAAAAATGAAGATACTGGGTTCTGTTGTGGTATTACTGTCTACACCCAAACCACGGTTTCAATGGATAAGTGCAGTATCTCACGTAATATACTGCGTTTTTGGCTTGTACTACGTAACCTCTTAAAATCAAATAGCGCAGTAAGATCCGTTTTTATTGTTTTTTTCTGAAACGGGACAAAGTTGGACCAACATGTTGACACAAGACAAAGGAGATATTTTAAACTAAGGCGGTTTCCGGTCTAGACTCAATTTCGACCATTTTTGAGGTACTGCGTTCTGAAATTGTAGGGCAGTATACCCAAAAGCAAGGGGCAACTGGGATGAACCTAAACGTTGTGTTTGTCTAAGGCAGTGATTCTCAAAGTGTGGTCCGGGGACCACTTGTGGTCCGCGACAGAGCTCAGGTGGTCCGCGAGGGGATTTCTACTTTTCCAAGACAAGTTAGCAGTACACTATATTTGTACCAACATTACAAAGATAAACAGAAACCTCATTCTCACCACAATTAGACAGACTTGTAAATGTGAATTAAAAATAAGTGATCTGCATCAAAATGAGCAGTCAAATTAGCACCCGTCAACTGTCAATTAAGTTGACAGGTGGTCCCTGAACATGTTTGGGGGGACAAAGTGGTCCTTGATCTGAAAAAGTTTGAGAAACATTGGTCTAAGGCCAGGGATATCCTTGCTGTGTGCCTTAAATTGCGCATGCAACCACGTGCCCAGAGTGCACATACTTGCTACAGGACAATCGGAGCACTTTGCACGATACTGGAGGCATCATCTAGGGACAGATAACCACCGGGGCTCTTATTCATGTTTCCCACCATTGTTTGACTACAGCCAACTGAACTCAACAAGTTCAGAGGATCGCCCCTCGCAGTTTTGTCAATACTGCACAGTACGTCTGCGTACCTTGTGTGAGGTGTTCTCCCACTCACAAAATTGACAGGAAATTTGCATGGTAACACGTTTGTGCACAAAATGCTTGCACAATACTCGTCTAAGGGGCAGATAGGCAACGGGGCTCTAATTAATGTTTTCCACCATTGTTTGACTCACCGCCGAACTCAACATCTCGCTCAAGAAGTTCAGAGGACTGCCCCTCGCAGTTTTGTCAGTACTGCACTGTACACACACGCCTGCACACCTTGTGTGAGGTGTTCTCCCGCGCACAAAATTGACCTAAAATGTGCATGGTCACACGTTCCTGCACGAAATGTGCCCGCACACGGATGTCCTGCAGCAAGCATATCCCCAGCCTTGTGATTTGACAAAAATATGAAACGTCTTGAGAGGAACTATGTGATAAATTACCCTCTAAAAAAAGGAAAGACAAATAAAAACAAAGCAAGACAACAACAAAAAACAAGAGAAACAAAGACTGATGCAAGAATAGTACTTTTCAGTAACGCTTTGGTTATTAACCCATTGATGCCTAAAGCACCTGCAAAAAAGGCTGCTGAATGCCTAAGCCCTTTTTAAGAAAAGTTGCCGTCAGTCTATAAAAACCGAAATATCTCAGCTTCTGAAGCACATAAAAACATGCAAGAAGTTGGAATTGGAACGTGTTCATGCAGCTCTAACATACCAAGATTTTTAATGAAATTGTCTCAAATCTCATGAGCCAGAATGTTGCGTCATGCAGCTCCGGGCGCCAAGGCCAATGTTGCGCAATGCAACATCCAGCATCAATGGGTTAATTGTGTTGGAACTTAAAACAACTCCTTTTTTCATCAGAAGGAGCTGATGAAGTAACCCATTTACGCGCATTACATATTGATAAAGCTGTCAACAATGATGTCACATGATCATGACACATGACAGGCAGTACATGATATGACCGTTCCATAAACGCCATGACTTACGTCTCTGCGTGGCTCTCTCCTCTCTGCCCGATGGTGCTGATAACGCATCCGGCCATTGCTGTATACATGAACATTACCTGGAGAGCGAAAAAGAGAGCGAAAGAGAGAGAGAGAGAGAGAGAGAATCAGTACAGTCAGCAAAAGGTGTTTCAGGTGAGCTTAGCTGGTGAATAAGACATGGGGGCTAAGTTCGTTTAGTCTTATTATACGGTCTATGATGGGGGTCCTTTTTTCAAAACAGTGGGTCTGTTAAGATTCTGACTCGCCCACGTCAGGGCAGTAAGAGGAGTAGAGTAGTAGAGTATCACTTACTTATCCCGAGGGAAATTAAGGTGTCCAGTAGCATACATACATCAATACAGAATACACTAGAAATTACACACATCATTGCACAGGAGCTCAGCTGTAAGTGTGACAGTGTTCGTCCACCCTAGTTCGCCACCCGAGGCCTCGAACCCACAACCTCCCGGTCACAGCAACCGTTTGGCATGAAAGCACAGGTACGAAACCATTGAGCTAAAGGTGTAGGGCCAATAGCTCAGAGCTACCGCATCTATTTGAGGCCCTGGGAGGGAGGTTTACTTAACCTGGTTCTCATGCAGATGGATGTTTCTCAAAGTTGAGCGAAAATGCACAAAGGGTCTGCGTGAGAACCAGGCTAAGGTTTACTAACATTCTACCACCAAACCTTGGGGGCATTCCAAGAACCCAAGAACAAGTTTAAGTGATAATCCCAGCTTAGTTGCTAGATCTTCCCACTGTGGAACCCATTCTCCAAAATTATCGTTTGGGGCTACCCAGAGCGCCAGCGTCATATAGTCCAGACAGGCGAACGATAAGCAAAATGATCGGTTGCAGAGAAAAGCATTCCCGTATAGTCGACCCCTTAACCTTCACAAAGGGGTAAGCCTGCTAATACTCATGAACGGCGTGACGTTTTCCATGTGCGTTACGCCCATTTGTGGGGGAAAACAACCCATACAAGTCAATTGGTAATGTTGGGGTTTAATTAACGAAAGATACGGACCTGTAGACAAGCGTTGTTCACGTGCAACATGCCGAAAACGTGTTGTGTTGCCGGCTGTTCGAATAATATAGCCAAACAGCCGTGGCTGAAGCATGGAATGTGTTCATTTAGGTTAGCCGATGTAGCATGTAAGTCAATGAGACATTCGGTTTGTTTTCACCCATAAAGGGGCGTAACGCAAATTTAAGAGCAAAGTACCCGGATGGTCGTTCATGAGTATAGATAGCCCATAGATGTAATTAAGGAATTGAGCACTCCGAGCTCTTCTGTGGTTGTTTCACCACTACCTTAAAGGGACACTGTGTGAGATTTTTAGTTGTTTATTTCCAGAATTCATGCTTCCCATTCACTAATGTTACCTTTTTCATGAATACTTACCACCACCATCAAATTTTAGGTATTCATTATGACAGGAAAAATTGCATTTTTCATACATGAAAAGGGGGATCTTCTCCATGGTCCGCCATTTTGAATTTCCAGAAATAGCCATTTTTAGCTGCAAAAATGACTGTACTTGGACCATACTAGAAAATATGTGTTTATTACTTAGTAAACTTTCATGTAAAGATCAAATTTGGCAATAGGCAGCCCAGTTTCAATGAGCAACATAGTTGCAGTACCTTTTTTGACCATTTCCTGCACAGTGTCCCTTTAAGGTAACCTTCAAGAGTTCAAGAGAGTCCTTGTGCACAGGCCTTCAGTAATACAAGTGCCGGTGTGAGGCAGGAAAACTTGACCAAATTCAAAAATAAAAGTTCCGGAAAACACGGCACACTGACCACTGCTTTTTTTGCTCAATAAATTAAAATAAGAAATGAAGATTCGCTCCCAGAAATGAAATAAAAGAAAGAATGGTCATCACAGTGATTTGTTTTCTCAACTTTTATCCGTAACCGTAACCTGGTTTACAACTGAGCCAGGTTCTTGGAATACTTCCCCTGCTAGTTGACATCAGTTACATAAGCAAGTGGATGTTTTTCAAGCCTGAAGACGTTTCACCTTTCACCCAAAAGTCTCACTCTGTTGTGATCTGGTGAAGGGGGAAGTCTGGTTGCCCTCGACTTACTTCCTTTGACAAGTGCATCAAAAGGCACGCAGAAGACAAACAACATCTCTGCATGCATTCAGATGAATTAAAATAATATCAGACATTTTTGTTTGCTCAATTTTGTTTTAATGTTGTATGTCTGCACTGTGTACTGCAGTCCATGTGCAGTATGATGACAAATGTTGTTTGCCATCAAACAAATGCCTCCAAACGATTTGGGCACAATAAAGCTAATCTGTTGTCATGGTAAATACTGTAATGTAAACATTGATGTCTGACCTTGTAATAAGAGCACAGTAGGAAGGGGTGAACTAACCAATGAAAACTCTGGACAGAG
Source organism: Engraulis encrasicolus (assembly GCF_034702125.1). Lineage (NCBI taxonomy): Eukaryota > Metazoa > Chordata > Actinopteri > Clupeiformes > Engraulidae > Engraulis > Engraulis encrasicolus. The sequence continues at coordinate 12,528,032 of NC_085873.1, forward strand.
ATGGGCAGTATGAGGAAAGAGTGGCGAAGGACATTGTGCATCTATCAAATTGCAGTTTAGTAATTCACCAAGCCACAAACATCAGAATAAAATAATCTAACTCCCCAAGCAAATAAAACCACAACTCACTTTTTATTTGATTCATCTGAGTTAATAGACTAAATGGGTTTTCTGTAATACCTGTAATGGTGTGACACTCTGGTGAAAGTCGGACTAGTGACCATCTTTAGTGTTACAGGTGTGCTCTGACTGTTACACAAACAAGCCTTGCTCTTTGGTGTTGCAGCCAGAGCAAACGTTTGGCACCCTGGAGGCCATGGTTTGAAGCTCCAGGTGGGTCAACTCTACCTTGTTTTGTTACAATTCCTCAGGATAAAACACTGAGGAGCATTTTGAGCAGCGTAAAAGGCATGTTGTTGGAATAAAAGCGTAAAAGCGTAAAAGGAATGTTGGAATGCTTGCGTTCTGGTTTCAACGGACATACTCTAGTCGCTTCAATTGCTCATATCGCTCTTGCTGCACAGAAGCGATTCTCTGGCGCTTCAATCGCGTCGGGCTGGTCTATTTGCCCAGTTAGGATCATGGAAACAGCCTACTCACTTGATGGGAAGCCGCCTCCGAAGAACATGTTGAAGAGGTCCTCAGGCGAGATGTCGGCCTCGAAGTCTCCTGCCGAGGGCCCTTGCCGCGACGGATTCGCCCGCTCCTCGCCCAGGTTGTCGTACTGCCGCCGTTTGTCATTGTTACTCAGCACAGCATACGCGTTACCAATGGCTGGTTGAGAACAGGAAAGAGCACAATATATACATAGAATAACATTATATTACATCAAGTGAAGAGAAAATCCGAAGTGCTCAGGGAATTGTTCAGAAAAAATCTTGAAGGTGCTCTTTGGTGTTGGGGAAAAACAATATCTTGTCAAAAAAGGGAGTCCAAGGCACTCTTCTTGTGGAAAAATATTAAAAAGCCTTTATTGAAACATGGCTAAAAGTTTTAAAACATGGGAGCAGAGACCCACGCGTTTCCCATGTTTTAAAACTTTTAGCCATGTTTCAATAAAGGCTTTTTAATATTTTTCCACAAGAAGAGTGCCTTGGACTCCCTTTTTTGACATTATATTACATTTAGCTGCTGCTTTTAAACAAAGCAAATTAGTCATTCACAGGGTGTTAGTTACAGTCCCTGGGGCTTTATAGGGTTAGGTGCCTTGCTCAGGGGCACGTCAGCCATGGATAGTGGTAGGGAGGTGGGAGGGTGAGATTCGAACCTGTAACCCTTTGAGTTAAAGCCCATCTCCTTAACCATTAGGCCACGTGGTTACATACGGCACGCAATCCATGACTGTGTTAAGACATGGGGCCTGTTATACATTTACCCAGGTTGTTGCCGCTTGTCATTCTTGCTCACTACAACCACCACGTGCGCCTTGCTCAGTGGGCACAGGAAATGAAGTCAAATTGGACCTCGACGCAGAATCATCCCTCAGCTTGCAGGAGAATCAAAGTCAGTGAGACAAGCATCAATTGAAGAGAGAAGCCGGAGCACACTGCAGTTAAATGTTTTATCTGCACCTAATAAATGGTTAAAACTTAAAAGCTAAAGATGGAAGAAAAGAAGAAAGCCCACCTGGGAAACTCCAACTCCCATTGTGACAAAGCACTCCACAGCACACAGGTGAACACTTCACACAACGAAATTGAATTTATGCCTCACCCGTGAAAGGGGACAGCCCCCAATGGCGCTCGAAGGGAGCAGTGCAGCGGGGAAGTACCATGCTCAGGGTACCTCAGTCATGAAGGAGGATGGGGGGAGAGCACCGTTTCATTACTCCCCCCACTAACCTGGCGTGTCGGGAGTTGACCCTGAAATCTTTGGGCTTCAAGTCTGACGCTCTAACCCAGGGGTGTCAAACTCATTTTGGTCCGGGGGCCGCATACAACCCATGTGGACCTCAAGCGGGCCGCATTAGTAACATCATCGCGAAAAAAAAAAAACGTAAAGCAGAGGATTAGTGTTCAGTACTATCACGTTTTAAGTGTGTTGAATATGTGGAAAGCAATGCAATACTGATAATCTTATGCAACATTTCCTTGACTTCATTCATTCATTGCCAACCGTCAATGAATTAAATATGGGACAGTTCATTTTGGCAGGGGGTCTGGGGGTTTCCCCCAGAAAATTTTGTATTTCTTAGATGTCATTTCCTGCATTTTCACGCATTCTAACATCCCGTTTCCAATTTCAGCTTAATAGGAACCAATACAAATCCAATTATATTTATTATTTAATTACAACCAATACCAATACAATATGAATAAGAAGTATTAACATGTTATCTCTATATATGAGGTCTATAATATATGAGCTTTATCAAATGCCTGTTACAGTACAAATTCACCATTTATAATAGAAGTGTGATGTGCACTTTACTACATATATACAGTATAACAGAGGGACCATTGGGTTAATGTCATGCAGGTATCGATTTTGCCCCGTAATTGCGTAATTGCGCATTTCGGTTATTTCATTGAAAAAAAAAAAAAAAAAGTAAAAAAAAAATCGGGCCGGATGGAACCCTCTGGCGGGCCGGATGCGGCCCGCGGGCCGTATGTTTGACACCCCTGCTCTAACTGCTTACCCATGACTGCAGTGTGCTCCAGCTTCTCTCTTTCGTTGAGCACAGGATACAAATGATAAGGCTGCCATATATCGTGTGCTATTTGTACAGGGTGCCAAGTTTTTTACCAGCCACTGAAAGGATCAGTAAAATGATGTCCGAACCCCTCGTACAATTCGTCAAATAAGAAATTAAGTGCAACTGTCATGGCATTAGCAAATTGAATAATGGACAGTAACAACTACTTTAAAACAACGCCCATCATGTTTTGGTACAATCTCTTACATTTAATAGTATAGGCCTACATTTTGAGCGAATCTAGAAAACATGCTATGGTGTTTTAGCTACATGTTAAGGTAATAACTACATAATAACACTAGGTTAGCAGTGGATCATGTAGGCAACATCAATAAAACCTGGTATTGGATAAAATTAGAAAGAAGGTTCATGCCAGGGTACCTTTAAAAGCCTCTGTGGCACCAGGGGCATGGTTTTTATCTGGATGGAACTTTAAAGCCAATTTCCTATAAGCTTTCTTCAGATCCTCTTCCGACGCATCTTTCTTCACCCCAAGAGTCTCATAGTAGTCTTTACATTGTTTTATTCTGAAAAACACACAAGTTGTTGTTGCAGGAAAAGCGTAAGCATGCAAACGTAAACACATAACTAGAGAACGACATGCATGAAACGTCAAGGGCAGTGATCTCACCTTTTCACAGCATCTAATTGTTCTGAGGTGTATGATTTAGCGGAGTCTGCGGTCCTGTCGAACTTGGCGCTGTCATTTTCGTTAGCCCTTCGTCTCGTCTCTGTTCCGTTCTGCGCTCCTGCTGAGCCTCCTTGACTTGCATAGCCCGACTTCTCAATTTCCTCAAGCAAGGCTAAAAACAAAGCAGTGTCAGTTGTCACTTGTCTGCATGGGTTCACATCACAGCTGCCTTCAAGCTTCTCCTGAAGGCAATTCATGTTATGCAGTGTGTATTGATGTGCCTGCTTTGGGGCATCCCTTGCCCGTGTCATGCATGCTTCCATGTCTATCAATAATAATCTCCAATTGCGCTATACGGTGGACATATTGGGCTTTAGTCCTATACGTAAACATACCTCAAAAAATGGTGTCAATCTCGATTACTAACTTTTGCTTTAATCAGAGACATGGATGTGCGCGTTTAGCTCCTGGACAGGCAGGAGGATGTGCACGCAAATTATTGCCTGATCATTACCCGACGACCCTGGTGAGAAGCAGCTCTAACAGATTGTGCTGCTCGAACAAAACATGCAATTATATAAACCGCAACATTTTACAACGACATCAGAGCAAATCTGTGACTGCAAAGAGGTCACAGGCGGCTCACTGAATAAGCAACCGATGGACGGACGGGCCTTGATTTTCCACGGGATTAAACCGAGCAAGTGTGTGTGCTAGCAATAGGGATGAAAATTCCCACTGTACCTTTGGCGTCATCTGATGGAAACAACCTTTGGGCTTTCTCCAGAAACCTCTTAGCCTTTTCTAACTGGTTATTTCTGAGAGCGGCTGTTGCTATTTCAATGCATCGCTCCGCTTCGTCTCGATTTACTTCCATTGCGGAGCTTGTGTAGTAAATACAAAAAAATGACCGACAACTGGCGCAGGTGGATGACATCACAGCAGCACTCTAGCCAGAGTCGTTTTAGCCTGACAGGCAGCTAGGCCTTGTATCCACCTAGAGCAGTGATTCTCAAACTTTTTCAGACCAAGGACCACTTTGTTCCCCCAAAAATGTCCAGGGACCACCTGACAACTGAATTGACAGTTGACGGGTGCTATTGCAGAACTAATTTTGATGCAGATCACTTACTTTTTATTCACATTTACAAGCCTGTCTTATTGTGGTGAAAATATGACTTCAGACATGTTTGGCTTTGTTATAATGTGTTACATATATAATCTTCTGCTAGCTTGTATTGGAAAAGTAGAAATCCCTTTGCGGACCACTTGAGCTCTGTCGTGGACCACCAGTGGTCCCCGGACCACACTTTGAGAACCACTGACCTAGAGTATCTGTGTTGTATCCTTATTAATGGCTCAGGTGAAGCTTATGATTAAGTAATAACAATGTTGTCGCTGGAGACCACAGGCAGAACATAGGCCTGCTTTATTCTGATTTAAATATTTAATTGAAGTATGTGATGCGGTTGATATTGAACTCCAATGTATTTTTATGAGAACTGAGAAATAAAACAATGTATTCATTGATTCCTTCATTCCTTCATATATTGGGCCACTAAGACATTTGACGTCCTATATGACCCTCCCAGCGCCTAGTGCTGGCCCTGCCTGTAAGTTGCACATAAGTTGCACCTGTGAGTTGCACATATTGTAGCCTATTTGTGTTTCTTATATGAGAACTTTTGTGCAATTTCTGCCTTCGCAATGACATCTGTTACATTGCAACGCTCCATGGGAGGGGAAAGCAATGCAGTTACTGTAAAGGCCAGTTTTTAGCAAAGAGATAGCAAAAATAATTTATCTTTATTATAATGTATCTAAAAGCACGCAGAGACTATGCTGTCATTGATGGGAAAACAAATGCAGAAGTTTCTGCGAGTCAGCCCATGCCATATGTGAATTATTTGTGAATGATTAGGTCTGGGTACTTACCACCACCATCAAATTCTAAGTATTTATTATGACCGGAAAAATTGCACTTTTCATAGGCCCTAGGCCTACGTGAAAAGGGGGATCTTCTCCATGGTCTGCCATTTGAAATGTGCGGAAATAGCCATTTTTAGCTGCAAAAAATGACTGTACTTGGGCCATACTAGAAAATATTAATTTATTACTTAGTAAACTTTCATGAAAAGATCAAATTTGGCAATAAGCAACCCAGTTTCAATTAGCAGCATATTGCAGTAGGCCTACCTTTTTTGGCCATTTCCTGCAAAGTTTACCTTTAATGTACATCATTTATTGGACATATGTGTGCGTGCGTGCGTGCGTGCGTGCGTGTGTGTGAAGCGAGCACTTTCAGGCAACACAACTTCATGAGCTGAGCATGCACACTAGGTGGCGACATTGAGCTAAACTTCTCGCGCGAATCGTATGCCTGTAATCGTCTATGTCCTTTTGGGCTCTTGATTGCGACCCAACTGTCCAACTGCTACGAGCTTAGGCCTTGCACTAAGATATCAGGAAGTTTGAGTCAGCCCATAATAACCCATTAGGGATAGGATTGTACTAGTAGCCTTGTAGGCCTATATGCCTATTTAGGCCCATATAGGACTAAAGTCATGTCATGATGAGAATCTACTCAAAAGCATCTGAGAAGCCAGCTGGGTTGATTCTTGACTACTGAGCACACTAGACCTGTTCAAAAAAAACTTTTTTTGTAATTTTGAAGCCAATTGCTGTGATTCCCATTCTCCAAGGTGTGAAATGGCCAGATATAAAATTATTTTGATTTTGGACCATGGGAAGACCTGCCTCAAGAGCCATAGAGTTTCAATTTTTATTTTAATCAAAAACGCCTGACATTTGACCCCATTTTGCCTAATAACTTCACAGCCATTTGTCATAGAGCATTGTGAGTGGTGTCACCTGAAAGCTGACAATATTTCCTCTCAGGTGATACCCAATATGTCAGTATCATGCACAGTTATAGTTGCTTTTAAAGCAGAAATGTGTTAAATTTAGGCGAATTTTGGTGGTTTCAGCTCAAACAATAAACAATTCGACCCTAGAAAGGTTTATTAATTCACCAAAGTATAGTGCCAAATTGAAGTCTGAAAGAAAATATATTTCCTAACATTTCATATATTGCCAGTGACTGTCAGAACACAATATATAAAGTCGTGATCTCTTGCTTACTCTTCCTGTGTTGTCGGAGCACAATATTGGCCTAATTGATCCTGATTTTGTTGGTTTGCCCACAAAGAAATTATCAGTCTGTAATTTTAATATAAGGTGTATTCTAACATGGAAAGATGGAATATCAAAAAGCAAATTCAGAAAGTAGCTTAAAAGAATATACATTAGGAATTTATTTCTATTACATTGAGGGAGATAGGCATTTGATCCCCTCCTAACCATTAGGAGTTCTGGTCCCACAGATCAGATGGGCACTTCCAATCAACTTGTCATCTGAATTCAAGACACCTGAAAATAGTCAGCTGACTTAAAAAGTCTCCCTTTGATGGTGAACGAATCAGACACAAAACTCTCCAAACATAGTAAAGAGCCAAAAGCTGTAAAAAGATGTTCGTGATGTTAGATTGTGGACCTGAACATGGCTGGAATGGACAAAAACACAAGTAAGAGTGTTTCAGTAAACAGCACCAACAGCTGTGTCCTTAAGAAATATAAAAACAACTGCTGATCTACCTCAGTCTTAGGGTGCAATCAAAACACAGTCAAAATATCAGGCTTATACTAAGCATAAAACATAAAGCCAGACTATTGTAGCCTCATAATGCCCACACTTCCACAGTGGAATGCTGTAATAGTTGTTGAAAAGACATATCATACTATTACCTTACTACCTACCAAAGACTACCATAGTACTACACTACTATAACATTACACAGAGCCTATAGTGATACATTACGACTTGGTCATTGCCATTCTGGTAACAGTAAATGTATGCTGTTGTCTTATGTCTTATGTCTTTTCTTATGTCCCAAAGGTGTGTGTGTGTGTGTGTGTGTGTGTGTGTGTGTGTGTGTGTGTGTGTGTGTGTGTGTGTGTGTGTGTGTGTGTGTGTGTGTGTGTGTGTGTGTGTGTGTGTGTGTGTGTGTGTGTGTGTTGCATTGTCAATAAACCATGGATGAATGGATCTCAGCCATTGTAGTCATGGACTGTTTCAGCTGCCACTATCTGGCAAGCAACAGGATAGAAGCCATGGCAGTCAGAACAGCTATTTTTACCAGATAATAAGACAGATTAACTCAAGAGAAGATCAGCAGAACACACACACACACACCTTAAACTTCATTATCATGTATAATAAGTGTGCTAAGTATACAAAGTGTGCAGACATTGAACTGTATTTTCTTAGTGTCTGACCCTTTTGTCCTGTACCTTCTCCTGGGAGAATTTGGGGTCTGATTCATTAACTGTTTCTATAAAATATCATCTATTTTCTGGTGTCTTGAATTCAGATTATGAGTTGTTTGGAAGTGCCCAACTGGTCTGTGGAACCAGAACTCTTAATGGTTAGCAGGGGATCAAATGCCTTTCTCCCTCAATATAATAGAAATCAATAAGTATTTTTTAAGTTACTTTTTACTTTGCTTTTTGATATTCTATGTTTCCATGTTATAATACACCTACTATTAAAATTATAGACTGATCATCTCTTTGTGGGCAAACCAACAAAATCAGGCTCAATAGGCCAATATTGTGTTCCGACAGCACAGGAAGAGTAAGCAAGAGATCAAGACTTTATATATTGTGTTCTGACAGTTCAGGATGTGTCACTGGCAATATATGAAATGTTAGGAAATATATTTTATTTCAGACTTCAATTTGGCACTATACTTTGGTGAATTAATAAACCTTTCTGGGGTCCTATTGAGTATTGTTTGAGCTGAAACCACCAAAATTCGCCTAAATTTAACACATTTCTGCTTTAAAGTCAGCTATAACTGTGCATGATACTGACATATTGGGTATCATCTGAAAGGAAATATTGTCAGCTTTCAGGTGACACCACCCACAATGCTCTATCACAAATGACTGTGAAGTTATTAGGCAAAATGGGGCCAAATGTCAGGCGTTTTTGATTAAAATAAACATTGAAACTTTATGGCTCTTGAGGCAGGTCTTCCCATGGTCCAAAATCTAAATAATTTGATGTCTGACCATTTCACACCTTGGACAATGGGAATCACAGCAATTGGCTTCAAAATTACAAAAAAAGGTTTTTTTGAACAGGTCTACAGCACACACATACACGCACGTGTATAAGAACACGCATGTACTCGGTCCACAGACTTCTACTATACAAGTCAGTGACTCGGTCTTGCACACACGCTCACTCACCTGAGATTGGTTTCCATATTGTCTTTCTTTACTATATATTTAGATAGTGTACATTTGGTTTAACAAATAAAAACAACTAGACTCAGACCTAGAGGCTTCTGTAAGTTCTGAGATCGCGTGTGGTATTTAAAGAGTATTTAAGGAATTCACCGGGCCCGTGAGAAATATTTGAGACCAATTTGCGTCTTGGAACAAAGCTGGTGCCTGAGAGAACCCACATCAGAAATACTGTTGTGCTGTCTGCAGTTGGTTGAATAATAGTGTAGCTAGGCGCGATGATCCGTGAGAGAAACATTGGAAGCATTGGCTGTGCCGTGGTGTGACAAGTGGGGTAGCCTATCTGTGAGACATTTCATTGCACATTACATTTTCTAACACACCTTCCATTACATCTTCTGACGGGCTAGAGTGTCAGGTCACCTGGTGCAACTGTCAACTTAAACAAAAAGTGTTGGCACGTTTTCTAAAATACGCCTGGCTTGTTATTTTATAATACCTATATGCTGCAAGTGTTTCTGGCAAGAAATGAATAAGAGTGTAGTGCGTGAACAGCAGATGAGATGTCGCCCAATCAGTGTCCCAGAATGGGGTGGCATCAAATTCCAGCCAGCCAATGGTAGCCTGCGAAATGTCTTCTCCATAACTACAGCCTAGGTGAAACACAGCATCACTCATCGCATCACTTGGACAACTAAAGCTCATTGTATGGTCTTGATATTTCGGCTGGCGTTATAAAATCCGCTACGAATCATCACTCGAACTGTTTTTTAGGCAGTCCTTATACGTTCATCTTTTTCTGGTAAGCAACATTTTTTTGACTGATTATCTAAAAACGAGAAGGGTATGGCTACACCAGGCAGGCTGCTAGCAGCTGTGCGCGGTGAAAGCGAATGTTTAACTTACATGCCCTATGTAGGCTACCTGTGGTTCGGTCAGTCAGCTACCTTGCAATTGTTTGATTCAACGCAAATACAAAGAATAATGCTTGCAGGGGTCTACTGTTAATAGGATTGCACCATTGAACATGTTTACATTCTGCCAGGTGTGTTCATATGCCTTGTAACCTGAAAATAACAAAATGTCTGCTGTTTTTCACCCGTCTTTACAGAAAAAAAAATCTGCGTGGAAAATGACTGAATCGGATGGGGGAAATGTCAAGCACAGAAATGGAGAAGCGGCTACGGATTCATGTTCTAGGGATGATGTGTTTGACGACACATACAAGGAAAAAGAGGGTCCGAAACCTCCAAGTGTAATAGTGTGGAAAAACGTCATATTGATGTCTCTGCTGCACGTAGGGGCTATCTATGGAATTTCCCTCATCCCATCCGCTGCTTCGTTGACCTTGGCATGGTGTAAGTAAACATATCACGTTGTGATGTCGTTTCCCCCCCACTAACCATAATCAGGGTTAAGGGATGGATGAAATGATTGAGAGGTCGTGGCGTAGTTATGGTGCCTTCAGTGGCCATCTCTCATAGAGCCAGCCTCTTGTGTAAAATATAATAGCTGCTGCGTAGGGCATGGAGGCTCGAGCCGCCAGTAGTGCACGAGAGCTGCAGCTGTGGTGGTGGTCTCTCACGAGAGGATGATGACGAGTATCTCAAACCGGTGCGGACGTGGTGTTATGAAACGATACGTTTAGATAGAAAAATGATGTACTATGTGCATATGTTGTGTCAGACTGCTATGAAATGTTTTAAAACACCGGCAAAATGTCTGGTAGGCTATAAATAATTAGGACAAGCTATGACAGGCATCAACACTTTGCCGCTTTGAGTTTCAATCGTTTCCTGTATAGGAAAAGTGCAAAGCAATACGTCTGCGTATTTCACGTTTGTTTAAGAGGAGGAACTGTCTGATATCACATGTACCTCGCAGACCGAATTCATTTCACACATTGTGGTTTCCACACAAAGCAAGCTCAGAGAGACTCATCTGCACAGCCTTTTGTGGAGTAGACGGTCTATGAACTTGTTACCTAAAACTGCAGTACCAGCAACTGCCACTAGTCTGCCTTATTTTGTAACCTGAACTGAGGCGTGCATATAATTTTGAAGATATTACAAAACAATAGGGGCCTACTTAGATGCTTACTGCACTGTCCGTTTATGGTTTAATACCTGGGTACATACCTAATGAAAACAAACATGCAGCAGACTGTGGCAGTGTTTTAAAACTCAATCAACCAAAAGGGACAGAGAGTCCTAGCTTCCGATGTGATTAATGACATCTAATTTCATTCTCTCCCCTCCCTCTCTCTCTCTCTCAGCTCTTCTATGCTTTTTGATAAGTGCACTGGGTGTAACAGCGGGAGCTCACAGACTGTGGAGCCATCGGTCGTACAAAGCCACGTTACCACTGAGAATATTTCTTGCCACTGCAAACTCAATGGCCTTCCAGGTAACTCGGACAGATTGGATCTGTGTGCTTGGAGTGGACATTTAAAAACTCATCAATCCACATGGACAGACAGGTTCACATAAAAACATTATGTTTTTTTTTTCTTCCTTAGACTATTAATAGAACATTCACCTACATACTGATACTAAATGTTGACACTAGATTGAACAAGAGGTGAGGCACCCTTGATAAGGACAATTTATACTGTAGGCCTACATATATTTCACACGTCCAACCAGGAGGGGCAGACAGGATAACACTTGCCTTGGCTTACAGGTTACTGCTACTATTATTTCCCTGATACAGAGTACAGCTTATTACAGTGTAGTAAAGGTTGTATCATTATTACAGTGCTTGCTTAATATCTCATATATTCACATTTAGATACAGGGTATACTAAAATAAAGTGTTACCTTCCAATCAAGTGAAAGATCAACCACTTCTGAAGTCTGATTCTCTCTCTCTCTCTCTCTCTCTCTCTCTCTCTCTCTCTCTCTCTCTCTCTCTCTCTCTCTCTCTCTCTCTCATCAACTCTCAAAATATCTCACTTTCTCGCTGATTTCTCTCTGTGTGTCTCATTCTCGCTCTTTTTCTGTATCACTCTCTTTGACTCTTTATCTGCTATCTCTCTGTATCTATCTCTCTATCTCTCTCCCATCCGTCCCTTCCATCCATCCCGTTCCATCTCTTCATCCCAGAATGACATATTCGAGTGGGCTCGTGACCACCGGGTGCACCACAAGTACTCGGAGACGGATGCGGACCCCCATAATGCACTGCGCGGCTTCTTCTTCTCGCACATCGGTTGGCTGCTTGTGCGCAAGCACCCCGACGTCATCGAGAAGGGACGCAAGCTGGAGCTCAGGGACCTGAAGGAGGACAAGGTGGTCATGTTCCAGAGGAAGTAGGTTATGCTTCATACTCTTTTACATCACATTACACTTAGCGGACACTATTATTCACAGCAAGCAACTTACATGTATCATGTTCAGGGTATTGGTTTCAATCCCTTGAGCAGTTTGTTGTCAGGTGCCTTGCTCAAGGGCACCTCAAGCCTTGGATGGAGGTGTATGGAGAGGTCAGGTGGGATTTGAACCCACAACCCCCAGATTGAAAGACCAACTCCCTGACCACTAGGTCACTGCTGCCCCATGTTTTTTTGACACGTTATGCACGTTACTCCACTAGTGGAATGGTGTAATAGTAATTGAAAAGTTAACTACCATAGTACTAACACTACTATGACATAACACAGTGAAATTTCATTTCTTACTTTCCCATGCAGACATAGACATACTTTAGGTATAGACATAGACAGTATAAACATAGACAGTACACATACAGGACCCATACAACACACATAGACATTATAAGTGGACAACAGAAGACATATAGAGAACATACTGTATAACTGTATATTAAAAATAGAGGTATTTGTGTTGTGTATGTACAATATCCTAGTGTAACAATTCTGACATAGTAGTAGAAGCATTGTGAAATAATACAAGAGGTAATTTGTAATGTGCATATACAAAGTATTTACATTGTCCTAGCATAACATTCTAACTTAGTGGTAATAATATTGGTGCATATACATAAATAGCAATATTTGAGCAATAATACATATAATAGCAATAGTTGAGTTTAGTTGAGTAGTGCAGGTTGAATGTTCAGTAGGGGGTGGCGTGTCAGGATCCTGGCTGGCTGGTGGCTAGTTCAATTTTACTTTCACTTTAGACATCTCTGCAGATCAAACATATTGCACACACCTGCATACAGCACCTGCATGGAGCTCCATTTGTCTGTCTGTCCCAGCCCCCCACCCCCACACTGGGAACACATGCAGGTGAAACGAAGAGAGGCAAAATTCAGACAGCTCAATGGTCATCGGGTTGTCGTGGAGAATCAAATAGAATTGCTTTACTCCTGTTCGCTTGCCTTCGCCTCCCTCACAGGAATGAATGGCGAAGTTCGCTTTGCTTGGTGAAATTCGTGTTTAGTGTATATGTGTTCCCCCGATGCCTCTCTATTTGGATCTTTGGGGCGGGGTTTGGCAGGATGGTGGAGACAGGAGAATGGCTACTGCTAACGAAGAGCGGCTGTTTGACTGCAAAGGCAAAGACGAACCATAACCACAGTGGATTGGTCCCACCCACAGGCCTCATCTAGCTGAACTCAGCGACTGCGGAGTAATATTTTGATGTTTTAGTCTGCCTTGCGAGACGAGGGGAGTGTTCCAAAAATATGGTTAAGTGATAAACCTGGCTAGGTTAAACTGCATGAAGTGGTAAACCTGCTAATAGACAGCACACAGCTGTCATTTAGTTGAGAAATAAGGACTCCAGGCTCTTGTATTAGATGATTTACCACCACCTCAAGGTTAACTTAACCTGATTTACTACTAAACCAGCTTGCTACATGTAGTATAGCCCCCAGGTCTGTGGAAGTTGTTGTTAATTTGTGCGTCTATATTGCTCACTGCATAAAATGGTGCTTCTGGGCAGTTGTTTACAACAGGGTTTCGTATTTCCTAAAAAAGGACACCTACTTCTTTGTCTCATCCCCCCTTCCTTTTCATTTTATCCCTCATGAGGTTCTACAGTGCTCCTGATGTTTGTGTGTGTGCCAATGTTTGTGCCTTGGTACCTCTGGGGCTGTTGTCTCACCTCTGGGGACAGATGTTTAGGGTTTCATATTACCCACCAGCACCTCATCTCTCTCCCCTCTCTCTCTCTCTCTCTCTCTCTCTCTCTCTCTCTCTCTCTCTCTCTCTCTCTCTCTCTCTCTCTCTCTCTCATAATTTCCAGGTTCTACAAGTCCTCTGTGCTCCTGACATAATATTTCACCCATGGGGCAGATGCTTTGTGCGTCACGTTTCCCCAATACAACACAGCACGCCATCTCTCTCTCTCTCTCTCTCTCTCTCTCTCTCTCTCTCTCTCTCTCTCTCTCTCTCTCTCTGGGGGTGGCGGGGTGTATGTCGCTGTGTGACTCTCATGTATTATAGTGTGGCCCTGCTTGTTTTTTGTAAATTATCAAAATTGTTCCAGTAATAGACTTTTTAATCCTCAAAAATCCTCAAAAACTCTCTCTCTCTCTCTCTCTCTCTCTCTCTCTCTCTCTCTCTCTCTCTCTCTCTCTCTCTCTCTCTCTCTCTCTCTCTCCCTGTCATATTTTCCAGGTTCTACAAGCCGTCGGTGCTGGTGATGTGTTTCCTTGTGCCAATGTTCGTGCCTTGGTACCTGTGGGGCGAGTCTCTGTGGGTGGCCTACTTCATCCCGGCGCTGCTGCGCTACACCCTAGTGCTCAACGCCACCTGGCTTGTCAACAGCGCAGCGCACATGTGGGGCAACAGGCCCTACGACGTCAACATCAACCCCCGCGAGAACCCCTGGGTCACCTTCAGCGCCATAGGTATGACATTTGTTTCAGGAGAAAGAAGGAGGAAGGGAGGCAAAGCCACTGTCTTGACAGTGCTGTAGTGATATTCGGTTCACATAGTATTTGGCTGGTCAACACCGCTGCGCACATTTGGGGCAACAGGCCCTACGACGTAAACATCAACCCTTGCGCGAACCCCTGGGTCACCTTCAGCGCAATAGGCACAAGTTCCAGTTCAAGTTGTATTTGTCCCCAAAGGGGATATTAGGTTATAGCAGGTATTAAAACATTCAGAACAGACCCCAAATAAAAAGCAACAATATAAAGACAGGGACACGGGACAGCACAGCACAAGGACATAAAACATCCCAAAAAAATCACATAGACTGGGACCAATGCACAGAAGAAAAAAATCAAATTAGAGGATAAAAGAATAAGATAAAAGATCAGATCAAAACATGGAGAGTCAAGATGCAAGGATGCAAACAAGGTACAACACAGAACGTATACAAGGAGCAGGCACAGTAAGCACTGTTGTAGTGGTCTAGTAAGGTGAACTATTCCACATGTTGGGCAAGCGGCCCTACAATGTCAACGAAAACCCCACGAGAACCCCTGGGTCACTTTCGGCGCAACAGGTACGACACTTATCTCAGGAGAAAGAAGGAGGAAGAGGCAAAGCCAATATAGTATTCAAAATAAAGAAATATACCACACACTTGTTTGACTTTTTGCTCATTATTTAGAGTGAACAACGCTTTTCTCCTCTGTTCAAACCTGATGACGCACGAAGGCAAAATGCGTTGTTCGCGCTGAATAAATGAGCAAAACGTTAAACAAGTGTGCGGTAAACTTTTCTCTTTCTTTGAACTTTCATCATTGAACACCCTTGCATTTACCAGCACCTGTAGAAGCTGTGCATGGATCCTTTAACTCAGGGGTGTCAAACTCAAATCTGGATTTAAGTCGCGCGCCAAACTCAATATGTTTTTACAAAAATTGACTAAAATTGCTCATGTTTGAATTTATGTTTGAACAGATTCCCATCATAGTTCAAATGTGCCTGCACATATTCTGTTGCATTTCATTGTTAGCTGTTTCAATGGACTGGGCCCATTCATATTCCTGTGACATGCGAATGTTCAAATCTTAATACGCTATACAGTTGTGGTGTATGTGGGCCAACTGTAATACACATTTGAAATGATCTCGCAGGCCAAATAAATCCCTGCTTTAACTTGTCCGCTATGGTATTCTTTAAAATGTTGTAGTGAGGAATTGAAATGGTCTGTTAAAGTGAAGTGTTCCACATGGAGGGCAACAGGCATCTACAATGTCACCCGCAACGCTTGAGAACCCCTCCTTAGGACTGGGTGGGGATTAACCTCCGCTTTTAGTAGGGGTTTTTATCCTTTGTGTGACAGGACAGTGAAGATATTGACAGGAAGCGAGTTGGGAGAGAGAGAGACGGGTAGCCTGGTTATTGCAAGTGAGATGTAGTCTAGGAACCTTCTACTAACTTGTCTGTCGGAGAGGTCGAGATAAACTATTTAAAACACTATTTGAAACACTATCTGAAGCTTGACGGAAATCTGGTTTTGTATCTGGAGTTGACATGGTGGCTCTGTTAAAAAAAACCTCAAAGCTACCATTTGTCTAAAAATATGTCTTGCCTGTCCTCCAGTTAGGGTTAGACAGGTAGGGATTTGGACACAATACAGATGACAGGATGTGGCAGCTTGCGGGGTATAAAAACCTAAAAGACTCAAATAAAAAAAAAATATCGGTGTTAACCACCATTTTGAATAGCTGTTGTGTGTTTTGGCTGATATTTACTCCTGCATGTGATTGATTCATTGGTGAAGGATTCCACAACTACCAACACACCTTTCTCTATGACTATGTATATCTGTGTGGTGATACTCCATTTTGAATATCCGTTCTTTTGGTTGATATATTACTATTTCTGCATATGATTAATTTGTAGGTGAAGGATTCCACAACTACCACCACACCTTTCCCTATGACTATGCGACGAGCGAGTTCGGCTGCCGGCTTAACGTCACCACGTGCTTCATTGACCTCATGTGCTACCTGGGCCTGGCCAAAGAGTGCAAGCGAGTCTCCCGCGAGACCCTCGTGGCACGTGCCACCCGAACCGGCGATGGAAGTGTCCGTGGCTGAAAGGTTGATATTTTTTATTATCATTAATTTATTAATTTATTTTTTGTTCTTGTTATATTGTACTTGTTAGGTTTTGTGGTAAAGAGAAGATCCTATGATGACATGTTGTCCTTAGCATTTCCTCAGTCATTTTGATTTTGAAATCATGTTGTGGAATATTAACCAGCCACTTTCTCTCCCAATGTATTAATATATATAACAGTCAATATGGTTTGCATTTTCAGAATACATATGATGCTATATATTATCCTGTTAGGATATTTTAATCATACTTAGTATATATATATATATTCACATAGTTATTCACACTTTGTTATGCTATTATCTCTGAATAATTAAAAGATTATGAACAGGCTCTCTCGGCTTCCATAGTATGTAGGTGAAAAGTGCTGTATATTCCTAGTTGCAGGTTGCTACACCGCAAAATGAACATCTTAACTAAATCTAATTATTTTTCTAGTTTCAAATAAAAACATCTAGTCAATCTTAATGTAGTAGTAATCACCTAATAACTAGTACTTTTGAACTAGAATTTCCGTTTTTTTTTCTTTTTTTCTTCTTCTTCTCAGGTTCTGGGCCTCCAATCCAGGGCCTACAGCACCCCACATGGCTTTGCTTTAAATGGCCAGGCTACTCCACCTTCAGAAACATCCACAGAAAAACGAGAGCTCACCCAGAGTAGAAGGTGCAATTTCTTAATACATTTCTTAGCTGCACCTCAACAACAACAAACCAACCCTGTGAAACTGAGACAAAAAAAAACGTCAGTTGTGCCCATAGCTTTATTTTTTCGGTTGGAAATTTTATGAGATGTAGCCAAATGTTGTTGTTGTTTTTTTTCCATTGATATGATCATTATTATATTACCATTGTTGTAAGTATTGTTTTGGTCAATCATTTCCATATTTCATTCAAAAACAATCAATCGGATCTTTACAGGAGGTTTATATTATTATTATTATTTAGTGTGTGCACTGAGAAGCTGCCTTTGGTTACGTCACTGCTGCATTTCATAGTGTTTACACTTGGGGTGGAACGGGTCTCTGTGTGTGTGTGTTTATGGAAGTGAGAAGACGCTCGATGTGATAAAGGCACCTAGTCTGGGATGCATACTACTACTGTATACAGTGCCAGCACAAACAAAAAAAGAAAACCCAACAGAGAGGCAAACGTAACAGGCACCCTCTCTGTGGTATCCCTTGGAAGACAAATCTTGATCATGTGTGCGTCAATGTATGGCATAGGTATAGGCCTACAGTGCAGGAAGCCATTTCATAAGGCCGCCTTGTTAGTGTGCCAGAGATATAGCCTATGAAGAAAAACATATTGTAAGAAACCAAATCGATTTTGAAAATGTGCCTGCCAAATTCAAATTAATAATTGCCCTTATCCCCACTAAAAGTACAATTTATTAACTTTATTTATTATACTAATCGAGGCCTATTTTGTATTTCTACAATGTGGTGGCGTGGTTGCCACCTTCTGAAAGATGAACAAGCAAAAGAGAGGAATGTTACTAAAAGGCTTATTCGGATTTTCACGAATGAGCACCATGAGCACGAGTAAGAGAGATAGATAGATAGATTATTTATTTGTCTTTGCAGAGGAGAATGGAAAGGTCAGAGACACACGTCACTGCTCAAAACTATGTCTTTGCTACTTAAACGGCAGACATGTACATGTAAGGAAGCGTTCGTTACTGCTGGATTCAAACAACACTGCCATCGAGTTAAGACGAGTGAATAGTTCTTCTTCGTCGCATGTCACTGTCAGCTGAGGACCTTAGTTAACTACCTTCAAGGTGCTCATGACAGTCGCTACTGTCAACCGCCGCTGTTCCGCTCGGTATTTTTAGCCGCCACAACACGTTGTGTACAATGCCTGATGCCATTGCCTGCTTTCGCTTCACATCAAGCTGCCGACAGAGTTCAGTGATATTGGTTTCTTTAGGCACTACAGTAAAGTAGACGTGTAGACGTAAAGACGTGAAGCTAGCTTGGCTAAATATTGCGGAGGGTGCGCTCCTGGTTTACCCACAAATCACACCTCTTATTTTGCTGATATTGTGTTTGGTGATGCTAGTTGGGTTACATAATGCGGACCCTACAGAAGTATGTACACAGAGTCAGGCAGGATTCGATTTGGAGTTGGGGAGTTGGGGATGGATGGCATTTCCTTCTTTTCTTTCTGGTTTTGTTACCCCCACTTCTGATAAATGATTTGAATATCTTGTGGGGGCAATGATATCCTAGCAACTACTACTCCACTGATGTTGCTTTAATTCTTAAAAAGAAACACCCCTCCTGATTTATTTTTCAACAAATCACACCCTGCATCAAATCGCATTTGACAAGAACTTGTTCAGAGTTGATGTGATGAGCTTTTCCACACGGCTGGAAATCCTTGGTTTAGAAATTGAAAAGTCCTGCTAGATTTATTTTGTTGCAAAAAAATCACCCAACCAGCTGATCCTATTTAGATCCCCCCACCTTCACTCTTCTGCCAGATAGAACTAGATGAAGAAGTCAGAGATTCTTGGAGTATTATCTCTGGTGAAGTTGCCTATGTTCCAAAACTAGATGGTGAGGTTACCTGTGTTCTAGAACTAGGTGGTGAAGTTACCTGAGTTCTAGAACTAGATGGTGAAGTTACCCGAGTTCTAGAACTAGATGGTAAAGTTACCTGTGTTCATATTCAAAGCCAGAAGTACTATTAAGCAGGACTTTAACTTAATCAAGCTAATTTGCCTGCCTCTGTCCAGCTTTTTTTAAGAAGGCATTGAGGATAATTCTTAAAGGTGCACTGTGTAGGATGTGGGCAGAGTAGGTATTGCAACTATGCTGTGCATTGAAACTGTGCTGCCTATTGCCAAATTAGTTCTTTTTCCATGCATATTTAGTAAATAATTAACTATCATTTTCTAGTATGAACAAAGTACAGTAAGTTTTGCGGCTAAAAATGCCCATTTATGGAAATTTAAAATGGCGGACAATTGAGAAGATCCCCTTTTTTATGTATGAAAAGTGCAATTTTCTTAGTCATAATGAATACCGATACTTAGAATTTGATGGTGGTGGTGGTAAATATTTGTTAAAAAGGTAACATTTGTAAATGGGCATCATGAATTCTGGAAATGAGCTGCTAAAAATATTACACAGTGCACGTTTAAGATATTATTGTCCTCAACCCACTTAAATACGTCACAGCTATTTCTCAGCTTCTTTGCAATATGGTCAATTGTAACTGTACATGAACAATCTGATCAAAAGCATGGAGATATGTTGGCAAGATCTTTTTTACTTTCCAGCTTTAATAAATAGGCTTTACTGCTAGTGCTGTTCTCATCTGTGGAGGTCCAATGCTACCCCATAGTCTAAACTATCACAGACTGACTTGGTTTTCACAATGCCAGACTAGTTACTGTAGTTGAGCTTTGAATTGTACAGATTTTGTTTAATGTTTTTTGTTTGTTTTCCAGAAGTGGTCTTGGTTTTTAATTATGTTGTTTTGTTATTTTCAGAGGCATCTTGGTGTTGGCCTCGTGAAAGTAAATGTAATATAGTTAATTAAGACCGTTTGTACTGCATGCTAAGAACTACTGGAAGCTCTGAGGAAAAAAAACAACGTTGTGAACATTTTCTTTTCCTTTCCTTTTTTTTCTTGCCAGTGGCAATGTGTTTTATAAGAAGTTTAATTATTTTACATGGCCAAAGTGACTGAAATATCCCAAGATGTTTTCTTTGTTTAGTTAATGCTTTTTTGTTCTGTTGTGGTTTTTTTGCTTTTCAATTTTTTTTCCAAATATGTCGCATCTTCTATTTCTGTATCTACAAATTGCCGTTGCTTGTTGTCTGTGATGGATGGGAAAGGGATGGATTATCAATTTAGCAACTCGTCATCTTGGTAAAATAATCCCCCAGTTTTTTTTTTTTCAGGATTGTCTTCACACCCTCAGTTGGGAAGAACATGTGATGATGCCCCTTTAGGATAATTGCCTAATTGCTCGTAGAAATAGTTGTCACATGCAGAAGTTCATTTAAATATTTTCTTCAACCGTTTCTGCTTACGCCTTCATCTGTAGGCGTCTGTATAGCCCCTTGCTGAAGGTGTAAGGAGAAGTGTTGGTAGAATAAAATACCACGTTTGGAGTTCTGTGTGTGATGTGAAATTTAAATCTACTGCTTTTGCATACCAACTACCTAACCAATTGGCCATAGGCAACAGGCCATTTGTCCATATCTCCACAAAAATGACCACAGTGATTATTTTAGCAAGGTGAAAAAAACGAGTCTTGGGTGGGTGCGACTGATTCTCTGCCGTTGCTGTTTCTAGGTGTTATCTAAGTGAAATTAACTGAGTCAGGAAATTTAGCCCATTGCCTTATAAGCCCTGTCCCCCTTCCCAAGTCATCTCCAAATCAAAACCAGTAGAGCCGAATGGAGAAGCAGTGAAAAACAAATAGAAAACACCGCGTTGGATTGGCTGCTTTTGGTGTTGCGATTCTGACTCTTGTTTTGTTAGGACTACGTCCACATGGCTCCATTTCTAAACTGAAATGTAATAGCTCTTGGCCATGTTTTTTTTTAAATTATTATTTATTTATTAGTTGCTGTCCATATTAGTCTGTGGTTTTGTGTCTGTATAACATCAGCCAATGATGGACTGAGGACAGTCAGAGCCAATTGAAAACGGCAAGACAGGAATTAATCACACAGTACTGTGTGTGTGTGTGTGTGTGTGTGTGTGTGTGTGTGTGTGTGTGTGTGTGTGTGTGTGTGTGTGTGTGTGTGTGTGGACAGATATTGTTAAGTTGATTTTTTAATTATAACAAAAGCAGAAGCTATATGTGGGCGTAGCCTTAAAGAGCATGTCCTTGAACAGTGAATTTTGCTTTGTCATTTCAACACTTAGTCAGTCAATGTAACATCTTCTAGAGTGTTTGCTCCCAGATGACTGATAGTGTTGAAATAACACTGCATTTTTCTTTACTGTGTGGCTATATGACCAAATCCTCTGATCAGACTCCAGAAGAAGGTATCGTCTGCAGCCGCTTTGCCAATGCAATGGGTTTGTGCGGTTATAAAGTCACCAATGAACTCCCCATGATTATGAATTATTATGCCCATGTTGGCGTCCCTTAATCTCATCAAAGCCCAGTCTATCCAGCCATGCTTTCACAAATACTAGGCCAATACACTCACTCTCCTTTCCAAGTACATGTGTACTGCTACTACTACTGCTGAGGCTAGTCTATCTTGATGAAGACCTTTCAATTCCAATGTATGATTAAAAATTGATTACTTGTTTCTCTAACTTTTTGCAGTGCAATTATTGTCCAGTGTTTCTTGAATTCTTAAAAATGCCTTAAACTTCATCTGGCACACTTTGCGAGGAATGTTGTATGTAACTTGTACATAGAGCAGATTTTCTACCCGGTGGGAAGGATTAAATGTTTTTTTTCTTTCTTTTTTCGTCCTGTGTCATGCCACAGTAATATTTCTCTCTAAATCAAATAAAAAAGGCTATTGTACAATGTGTGTAATCCTTTTAAGTGAAACTAAAATCAGAATGCATGGGCTAAAACGGCAGAATGAAATTCCTACATACCTTAAAGTAGTGATTTGAGCAACACATTTAAAAACAGCTGCATTAAAGGTATTTTAGTTTTTTAGTTTCAGAAATGTGTGCTGCCCACTCACAAATTGTTACTGGAAATTCAAAATAGCAACCACAGAGAAGATCCATCTTTTTTAGGTATGAAAAGTCTAGTTTCCCTTGTCATAATGAATATTTCGAAATTGATGGTACTGGTAAATATTCATGAAAAAAAGATTACATTTTGTGAATGGGCAGTGTGAATTCTGGAAATAAATTACTAAAAAATATATATACTTTGCCTTTAGGTATCTGTTTTGTTCCGAATCATTGCCTCTAGAATCAAGACTATTCCTCGTTGCTAGTAGGATACTAGCAATACTGGATGTACAGTACAGTGAAGCATTCCCACATACTTTCGATGAAAGGGTTCACCGATGTCATAGTCGACAATCATGCAAGAGATCCCAGCGTGGGGATTACTGTGTTCAAATGCTGTATTATGAAGCCTGGAGCAGAGGGCAGCTTCAGGATATTGGGGCTTACTTTAGATCAGCACTCATTTTCATTACTGTCACAGGCACAGCATCCTCCTGCATCGCTCACGTCTGTTCTCATCTCGCTCGCTCTCTCTCTCTCTGTACTAGCTTTCCCTCTGTCAATTTCTTCCTCTCTATACTAACTCTCGTTTCTCTCTCTCTTTCTCTCTCTCTCTCTCTCTCTCTCTCTGCTTTGTTACGCTCATCAGGTTGTACCTCAAATCCCCCCATCTCTCTCTCTCTCTTTCTCTCTCTCACACACACTCTTTCTCTCTCATACACACACACACACACTCTTTCTCTCTCTCTCTCTCTCTCTCTCTCTCTCTCTCTCTCTCTCTCTCTCTCTCTCTCTCTCTCTCTCTCTCTCTCTGAGCATCATTGTACAAATCGACATACTTTCTGTCTACCCACTCCCTGTCGCTGCGTTGGTGTCTGTGTGTCTGTGGTTTCCAACCTCGCCAGCCTCTGTGTACAGTAGAAGTGCTCTTATCTCTCTCACTCTCTCATCTCCTGTCTCTCACTCTCTCATTTCCTTATCTACTGTCTCTCACTCTCTCATCTCATCCTCTCAAAGTCTCTGTCTCACTATTGGGTCTCTGCAGCAATCAACCAACAATCAGCAACTTATTCTGTCATTTCCTCCCCTGATTCTCTAATCTAGTTCCACTGCCTCGCCAGTTTTTCTTCTTCTCTCTGCCTCTGGCTCTGTCTCTTGTACTAAATGGAGATGTTGATTTGAAATGTGGTATGTTGTGAATGGGTGGTCAGATCCAATAAATGAGCATCTCTCTCTTTCTCTCCACATAATCAATACTGTTCCCTCACTCTGTCTCGCCTCATCCCTCTCTCTCTCTCTCTCTCTCTCTCTCTCTCTCTCTCTCTCTCTCTCTCTCTCTCTCTCTCTCTCTCTCTCTCTCTCCCTCTAAGCATTGTTCTCTGTAATCCCCTCAATCGCCTCCCCTCTCTCCAGGTAGAGACGATTATGACTTCCATGGTGAACAGTGAACAGGGATGGATCATAGTTCAGTGGGATAGATCAACCACCAGAGCCCGGTGACCTACTTACCCAGTCATCAGTCACGTGAAGTGGCCACGTTGGCCATGTTCGCCCTGGACAGGCCAACCCATCCAGTGGCGGAGCAATTGCACACAGAGCCCTAGGGGCAAGACAGTGATAGGGGGGCTGTATTGGTGGTAAGGGCTCTATTGCAGCCAAGGCCCTGGGCCCTGGGGTAAATGCCCTGCTAGCCCTTCCAATAACTCTACCCCTGAACCCATCCAACAGGATCACATTCTATCTGTGGCCATACAATACATTCATTTTTGATTAAATCCCTCAGAGGGCGTATAGTATGTTTAGTACAGTATGTACTTAACATATAGCCTAGAAATCTAGACGCCCCTAGCTCGCTAGGATTCTTAACATATGTCACTGACACAAATTGTAGAGGGAGAAGAGAGACAAATCTTATTCTCTTTTCTTCTCTGTGTGTTTTTTTTAGTAATATTCTGAATTGTATGAACCAGGAAATAGTTCTGGGGTTAAGCAGACTAAAAAAATGAGTCAAAGTCACACCCACATCACGGGAACCAAAGAAAGAGAGTGGCCTTATTTTAAGGCTAATCAACAACATATGCTTACACAAAACATTGACATTTGCTAGGACATCAGTTTATCCAGAAACGTATCGAATGGTAAATCTCTCTTGAGGGAAATGCAGTGATTAAACTAAGAAGACTCTGTGCCTCCTAGAATGGACCATTTATGGGAAGAGCGCCACGTGCACGGGTATGACTTAGCCTGTGAAATTAGATTTTCTGTCACATAAGAAGAGGCAGTGACAAAAAATTACATTTTTTTCCGGTGTTTGATACTTTTCAGCTGTGTTGTGAGCACACTGGCTTTCCAGAAAGTTTCACACAGTATCATGTGCTAACCTTGCCTGCATGTTCTGAATCTGTAATTTTCCACATGTTGTATATATTGTAGTAGTATCTTTTTTATTTTTTTAAAAGGGTCCAGTTGGCCCAGGCCAGGGAGAGAGGGGGCCCAAAAATGGGTGCGTTCTATGCACTGTGTGGGGTCTTTCAGATGACTTAGTCCCAGGGCTTGACCAAAGCTGACAGTGGCCATGAGTACAGTGTTTTGTCATCACTGTATCTTCTTGATCCACACCATCTCTCCCAGAGCGAGGGTACTTCTCCTTTCTCCTGTGACGTGGCCTGCTTAGGCTCGGCAGCTTCTTCTTTCTGGGACACCATTAGCTTGTGGGCAAGTTGGGGTTTGAATTCACTTGACACATTTCTGCTTTTTTTTGCCTGAGCTCTGCCAAACAGTCTGCTACAAACCCAATGGCTTCAGTTCCACTGAATGTTACAACTACAATACTTTATGATTGCTGACTGTCCATACCACCTTCGTAGTAGTAGGCAGAGCCATGGAATTCCGCGGTGCATTTCTCGAAAGCATAGTTGCTAACTACATTAGCTACTTTGCTGTTCGCAATGCAATTTCCCATTGACAGCTACCCAAGTTGCTAACTGACTCACAACTATACTTTCGAGAAACGCATCCCTTCCTGGCTACAGGAAGTTGATTGTTGACATGATTCACGTAGATTCAAATAATTCTAGGCAGAGGCTTTCTTTTCGTTAGAGACTAACACAGAGCCACTACATAGCAAGCAAAGATGATGTAAAATTACTTAAAATGAATTGCATACTTTACTTTACTGCACTTTCTGTGTTCAACACTCACTTCCTGGAACTATTTTGGAAGTATGTCAATGGCGATCAGTGTTTGAAAAGCTCCAGGAGCCGTCATCTTTGTGTCAAAATGGAACCCTGAGGTCACTGGGATTAGCCAAACTCTAACTTCCATGGCTGGTAATAGGGACCCAGTCACCAGGGCTACATGTACATTATATGCTATAGGCTATATGGGGGCCTCACACAGTCAGATATAAGTAGGCTACAGTATACCTGGTTGGTGGGTCCATTGAAGCTGGTTGAACATAAGTTGTTTCTCTAGGCCCCCCATACTCAAATAGCGTCCCGCGGGCCACTTGTGGCCCGCGGGGCATCTATTTGTGGCCCTCGAATAATTTTGAAAAATTAAAAAAAAAAAAAATTTTTTTTTTTTTTTTGGTCCGATCGCGCTGCCGACTCTTATTTTGAAATAGCGCCACAGACGCTAGGAAGATGCGTGCCGTGCCCCGCCCCCTCATTCAGTTTCTCCCTGCAGGCTCCAAACAAAAGTGACTATGAGGGTGGCAGAGGTTGTTATGAGGTAGACTACAGAAGGGAAGGACGGTATCAGAACTTGTAAATAAATTATTTACAAAGTTCTCTTTGCCTCGTTTTTGAAAGTTATGGTCCACATTTCATTGCAAACAGTGTGTTAGGACTTCGAATTGGTTTAGCACTAGCTGTAGCTAGTTGCTAACACAAATGAAGGCAAATTGTGTTTGAGTTCTGCTGGCAGCTAACTAGTGGTAGCCTACTTAAAAACGAATTGCTTGATAAACTTTTCACACTTTTAAACAGTCCCCAAATAGTTCGTTTGGAATGCTAAGCCCCTCTTAAGACTACAAACAAAGTTATGAGCAACTTGACAATTTATTATTGGCTGTTGCATGTAATCAACATTGCATCAAATGTGCCATTTTCTTGTTGGCAAAACCTGGTGTCCTCCTCTTTGCTGGGTCCATGATATTATTGCATTATGCAGTATGCATGTGAGAGCTGCATAAACAAAGTCATAATAAGCAACATTTGTTTGAAAAGCGTTATCTTCAGGCTTATTGGTTTTCTCACTAAGAAATAAATATTTCTGGATGTAGTCTGCAAATAGGCTAACAAATAATATTGTGTCATTTAAAAAAAACCTGAAGGGTGGCAATGAGAGCAAGGCAGACACCTCACCCAACAGTGCTCCAGGAAAATGCAGGCCCTGTAGTCTTATGAGAGAATCCCCCCCCATCCTATCACTGGAAACTAACTATCTGCTGTGAGTGCGTGTGTTTGTGCTTACAAAGGCCTTATCATTTTTAGTTATGTTTTTTTTTTGGGGGGGGGGGGCTCGGCTCGGCTCGTGTTGGCCCTTCATTGGGAGGAATTTTGAAAAACTGGCCCTTGGGAACTTTTAATTGAGTACCCCTGCTGTAGGCTATCTCAGTGCTCCTGATGTTTGTCTCTCTACCAATGTTTGTGCCTTGGTACCTCTGGGGTTGTTGTTTCACCTCAGGGGACAGATGTTTTGGGTTTCATATTTCCCCACAACAGCACCTCATCTCTCTCTCTCTCTCTTTCTCTTTCTCTCTCTCTCTCTCTCTCTCTCTCTCTCTCTCTCTCTCTCTCTCTCTCTCTCTCTCTCTCTCTCTCATAATTTCCAGGTTCTACAAGTCCTCTGTGCTCCTGACATAATCTTTCACCCATGGGGCAGATGTTTTGTGCGTCACATTTCCCCAATACAACACAGCACGCCCTCTCTCTCTCTCTCTCTCTCTCTCTCTCTCTCTCTCTCTCTCTCTCTCTCTCTCTCTCTCTCTCTCTCTCTCTCTCTCTCTCTCTCTCTCTCTCTCTCTCTCTCTCTCTCTCTCTTCATATGGGGCTATGTAGTAATGTCATCAGAGTTCCACAAGATGCCTTATAACAAAAATACATTTGGCAACAAGTCAGTGAGTTTTATACTTACTAATTAGGCTACCATAGGGGCTTTGGTTTTAAAGCTTCAACAGTACATCATCTTCATGCATCTACACACCATAAACCAGGCTATCAGACCACTTCTTTCTAAGGTAAGAAATAAACAACCATGTCCCACTCCCCCCTGCTGAACGTTCCTGCATCTCTACTCATCCCTGACCACAACACAGACGCATACGCTGGGGGCAAAGGTCTGCAGACTCAGCCTTTTCCATTGTTGGAATCTATTATAACCTGACTTGCTGCACGGGATCCCATACGGGCAACGTTTTAAGTAGACCACCAACATGTATTTTAATTGTAGCACAATGTGTGATTATTTATGCCCAAAACCTGAAAATGTGCACATCATTTTTTTAACCTTATTAATTTTATCAGTTTCAGTCCTGGCTGGGTAATCAATAAATAACGCATGTTACCCACAAATGGGTCTATATCTCTGGAATAGCCTAGGCGCGGATCTAAATAAGACTAAATAATGCCATTCTCTGCATAAGGAACAGGGAGCTCTGAACCAACCACTATTTGATTGAGCGCAGTCAAACGTAGGCTGTACAGCTGATACGGCATATGAAACTTTTATGGCAGTTGTGTAATGAAAGAGACTTCAGATAGTGAACCTGCTCTACTAAGCTACTTGGCCGCCCAGCTGTCACGGAGCGCACGCAGCATCTTTCCTTCACGCTGGAGTGCGCGGGGTGGGGGCGGAGGGAGTAGAACTAGGCTGCATCCCATCAAGAATCGCACGAGACAACTACATGAATATCTCGGTTACTATCGGCCACTGACATGATGAGGATGCTTTACGGAAGGGAAGGGAGTAGTCTACGAACACGCGTTCACCTACATTTCCAGCAATCCCAAAAGGGAGAACCACGTCAGTGTCATGAGAGGTTACTGAGGTTCACGCCAGTCAGGGAGAAAGTGCTCACCACCAAATACATCTGGGCACGCCGGCTGATCTCACGTAGCCAATCAGACGCGCTTTGGGTAACTTGTGTGACTCCCGCGGGCCAATCAGTGAATGGTCCTTAAATTTAGACGAGATTCTTCGTGGCGCTGCGGTTCCATGTCGTGTTCTTCTCAAAGAAACTGGTTTGGAACCAACCACAAGGAAGTGTAGCGGTCTGAATCACACTCATATTAATTATTCACCTCATCACCTCATCGTGGCCTGATGCCGCAAACACTCATCACCCCATGGGATGGTGTGTGCTGTGGCGCACAGGCACAGCACAGGACAAGATCCTTCTTGACACAACATCATTGCCTCAGGTGGAGAAGCGTATGCCTCTGGTTGGATTATTACTGTCACACCACGGCGTATTTCCATTTTCTTTACATGTAAAATAGGTCAACCTCCCCCGCCCCCCAAACAAATACACCCTATCCAAACGTTTTGGTCAGACGGCAAATATGTCGTTTGCCTTGTTATGTAGACCTAGATTTGGTTAAATGCTGCCTGCCATGCTTTTTGCAAAGTCATTGTATGAGAGAGCAAGGTAAGACTTCCGTACACCAAGACTGCCACACAGACATACCCTACTGCAGGGCTATTTAAATGGAGGCCCTGGGGCCAGATGTGGCCCTTGGATGGCAAGGTATCTCTCCTATGCATTCACATGAGAGTGAAATCTGACCTAAAACAGTCTGATAAATAGACCATTATTGGGCTACTAAGAAATAGAGAAGCGAATATGTTCTGTCTGGAAAGCTATACACTTGTTTCCCACCGTAACCTCGGACACCGTGCTCCTCACGGTTTTTCAGATTCTATGTCAGGCCCCTTTACTGAAAGGAATTTGGAAAAAAATGGCCCGCAGTGACTTTTAATTGAATACCCCTGCCCTGCCCTACTGAATTAAAGTCTGAACGGGTTACTTAATCCCATATGTACAGTCAGTATCCAAGAAAGGGCCACAAATAAGGACCGGATGTTATACATGTAACGGAGGCTAACTAGCAGAGTTGGCGTGGAATGTTGGTAAAACCTCCCTCCGATAGCCTCATACAGTCTCGTGCCGTTGGACCGAGAGACTAGTATCTTGGCCCAGCGGTATCGTACTGTGTCTCCCATTGCCGGACCGTTGTAGTTGACGAGGTCGCACGTTCGATCCCCGAGGGGGGTGAACAGGTGCAAGATGACCTCCATCACAGTGGTGCCGTGACCCGGATTGGGAGTGAGGTTTAAGGGGGAGAGTGTAACAGAGGCTAACTAGCAGAGTTGGCGTGGAACGTTGGTAAAACCTCCCTCCAATAGCCTCATACAGTCTTGTGCCGTTGGACCGAGAGACTAGTATCTTGGCCCAGCGGTATCGTACTGTGTCTCCTATTGCCGGACCGTTGTAGTTGACGAAGTCACACGTTCGATCCCGGAGGAGGGTGAACAGGTGCAAGATGACCTCCGTCACACATATATGATAGAGAGTAGAGTAGAGTAGACATTTATTGATCCCAAGTAGCATACATACATAAATGCAGAAGAAGACACAAATACATCACACACGACATCAATGTAAATAGGCCTACAAAAACTGCTATTTCATCATTTGAGTGTTTTGCCATTTATAGATGGTTAGGCAGTTATGAATGTGTAGGCATACTTCACACTCTGCCTCTGTGTCTACTGCAAGTGTGACAGACATTGTGCCACAGATTAACTCCGTGGTTTTCAAACTAGGGTCTGGAACCCTAAGGTAGTCACGGAGAAGAGACTGTTTGCAAATAAATTCAATGCATTTGTATAATTTATAACATTTATATAAATTGTTTGTATTCACTAGTAACGTAATAAAGGTTTACTTTTCTGTGATTTCTCACATTAACATTCAGCAATTTTGAGCGACAATAAATGTTTAGTATGTGGAGTGTGACAGATGCAGGCTATTCTTAGGTCCAAAAGGGGGTCCCAGCAGAAGGAGTTTGGGAACCACGATAATAATTTGAGGGTAAGCGAAGCTTATGTGCCATCTCAGCCACACCCTTCTCCTATGATTGCTAGCTTGCCTGTTGACTTAATATGCAATGGTGTGACTGCTCGGCTGGTGTTAGAGGAGGGTGATTACATAGTGCGTTGTAGTAGCCTAGTGCACTGTCGCTGCTATCAGTATCACGTCACACACCATCCAACCTCGACAGCAAATGACACACATGAAATGGCCTTCATATCCCCCTGCTGGACACTCACAGAATTGTATGTTCATTTTAATTTTCTCTAGGTGTAATCCTTGAGAGATAATATTGTTGTATGATACAATTCTTCCCTATAAAGGCAAAGTGCCATAACTATGCCAGCATTGAAACTGAGAAGAAAAGGCCCTTAAAGTATTGGTATTAGGTTGAATACTATAGTTACTGCGGATTTGACATAGTAATCTCTCTGGGACACACTTGGACAATAAGGCTTTGTCACAATTTTGACAAAATATGAGGTTACTGCTCTTTGCCTTTGTACAGCAGAATAAATCGTAATCCTTTTTCTAGGTACAGTAACAGTATTGTGTTTAGTAATAAATTCCCAAAACATTATAGATACAATGCTATAAAGTTGCAAAAAGGAATAGTGAGCGCGTAACACAGGACAGCACAGGACATCATAAAGATATAAAGGCAACCGTGGCTTATTGGTTAGGGAGGTGGGCTTAAGATCAGAGGGTTGCAGGTTTGAATTCCACCCTTACCTCTTGCCTACACCTCCTCCAACCATGGCTGTGTCTTTAAGCAAGGTACGTACCTAACCCCACATTGCTCAGGGACTGCAACCCCCTGTAAGAACTCTAAGTCGCTTTGTTTAAATTAAAAGCCTTGGCTAAGTGTTATGTAATGTAATATAAAGAGCAATAAGAATGTATCGCACAGTAAAGATCTTACTGGAATACTTTAAGGACACTTGACCATGGCAAGGTCCCCATGGAGACTCCAGGCAAGGCCACCCTGATATGGGCCGTGCCACACTGGTTTTTTTCCTTCTGTGCACCCCCTTTCACAACTCAGAGTTGATTCATCCCTAAACCCATAGGTATTGATGAAAGATCAGTACTGTATAGACGATTGTTTGTTTTTAATGTTTTTTTTTAATTATTATTCATTGTAAGCGTAAGTTGTATTCCATGATCCTGGCTGAGTAGTGAACCAGTTTAACAAGTGGTAAAACATGTAACAGAAGAGCCTGGAGTGCTCGTATTCTTATTTAAATGATATCTATGGGATATCTATTAATAGGTTTACCACTTAAGTGGGTTTATTTTACATGCTCTTGGAATAACTATCTGCTTGTTTTATTATGTTGCGAGATGACATGTCTCTCAACAAAACTGGCTAGGGCTAGATCAAGTGGTTTTGCTGCGCTGGACTGGAGACACAAGTCATAAAGGGAAGTGGTTAAAAACAAAACTGAACCGCATGAACACAACGCACCAGTGATGCACCAATCACACAGCAATCATGGCTGGTAAGCTAACAGCCAAATTTAAGGAAATGAAAAGATTGTTGCATGTTGGATCCGGAACAGCAAAAAAAACGTGCAAAGTTATCGGGGCATTAGTGTCACACACACACACACACACACACACACACACACACACACACACACACACACACACACACACACACACACACACACACACACACACACACACACACACACACACACACACACACACACACACACACACACCTGCATCTGCAGACAACCAGACATGCTCACCCACCCTCCAAAACACACACACAGAATAACAGGTTGCTTGTCACACAGCTATAAAACAAACACTCTTGTCACTGTGTCCCATCAATCCGCTGTGGATATGGGCAATAGGTCAGTGCTAGCCAAGGCAGTGAAAGGGCTACCTTGTTCAGCTTTTTTGCTTAAACTAACTCGACAGGTTTAAACCCGCCTGCCTTGCCCTGCCCTGTAGTCCTGCATACGCTATCCTGTGACACAGGCAAAGAGGGACTTGGGTCCCTTACACCCCCCCCCTTTTTTATCGTCAAGCTATTGTGGAGGGGGCACCTCGAGAGAGATTTTGATCATATTAAATGAAGTAATGAAGTCAAAGCCCACCTGGGAAATGTCCATTGTCATTGTAACACAGCACTCTACAGTACGGAGTGCTCACTGCACACAACGAAATTGCATTTATTCCTCATGGAAAGAGAGCAGTGTGGTGGGGACGGTGCCATGTTCAGGGTACCTCAGTCCTGGAGGAGGATGGGGGAGAGCACTGGTTAATTACTCTCCCCCACCCACTGCATAGTTTTTAGGGAAGTTAAGGAGGTGCTGCCACTCTCATAATGTTGCCATTGCCGCATCATTTCCGCAAATACAAGTACAGTATATAACCTTACCAGGGTGGCCCTTTCCGCTGCCTGGGGCCCTAGATAATTGCCTAGTTTGCTTGCCTGGTTGTAACAGGCCTGAATAAGGGCATGGGTCACCATAACAGCTGCTGAGACAACACTACTGCTCTTAACGCTGTGGTTGCAGCTTAGAAAAAAACATGCAAATGTACATGTACAGTCACAATGAAAGTACTCTGGGCTTTTTTTTCTTTCCATGGCTAGGTTACTGTGCATGTGCTCTGAAATGAATCGGATGGGCGTAGGTATATTTGTGTCATGGGCTTGGTGTGCGTGTGTGTGTTTTGTGCATAATCAGCCATTGACTACTGCTTTTGAGTACCTTGTGACAACCTTTTTTGTCAGACCCTTGCACCTCGGCGTCTAGTTTTAACCAATTTTAGATGGGGGCCCTCACCTGAACAAAGTTTTACATTCCAATGTCACATTTTCCAATAGTTTTACATTCCAGTGTTACATATTCCAATTTCACCTTATTGTTTTGTCCAATTCAACTGACAGGAATGTGGAACGTGACACTGGACTATAACCAATGAATCCAGGTTGCCCACCACTGAAATGCAACATTGAGATATGTTCATGCAGTTAATCTTGATGTGAATCAGCAGAAAAGTGTGTGGGCCTTGGCTGCATTGATAATGCACTGCTGTGCTGGAGTTCTGACCTACATGAATTCTCTGTCATGTTTCATCTTTAGCCTTTTTCATCTACCACTGTCACAAACAAACCGAAATTAACTCTTTTGCAAGCAGTGTGCAGATCCTTCCCCCTTTTCTACATACGGCATTTTGATTTGACACCTGCTGAGGCTTTCCTGTTGAATGGGCGCACCTTCCACTACATTTTGTATGTCCTGGATACACACTAAAGCACAGATGTAGCACCACGTAGCTGTATGCCATCCATCACCTACACTCTCTATTCGCTGATTGACCTGATGAAGACAGTTGTTTAAAACATGTCAATTGAGGTGAACCCATGTCCATCATCACCCACTACCCATCACTGAAGGGAGACAGACAGTAATTGAGCGTTTGTGCATGAGCAGGCAGGCCTTGGCTGGGACCGATGATGTTATTTTTCACTGGAGGTCAACTCGATCAGCGTAATGGTTTAGATTTAAAGCTCTGCAAATGCACAGCATGGTTGGGCTGAGTAACATGAAGCTTAGTACTCTCATAGATGTGCCGTGCATTTCATAGATTGTGCTGTACATGATGTATGTAATGGGGCTGGGGTCAATACCAAAAGATTTCCACTACTGTCAATTGAAAAAAAAATGACGTCATTTTGTTTTTTTTGTTCCATAAATTTCGTCTTTTTTACACAGTAGCATCAAATAAAAGGATGTCCCGACTGAGGCGCTCTCCTTTTTTATTTTTTGCTGCGAGCGACTAAAGAGCAGAGTGGGACACCCTTTTGTTTGCGTTTGAGACACCTGTCCTCTCCCCCTGTCAGTGTTGCCAGATTGGGCGGGTGCCCGCCCAATTGGGCTACTTGGGATGAGCGTCGGTGGGTAAAAACGGGAAAAATTGGCCATTTGGCCTTTTTTTCAGCCGTTTTGTGCCCATGGAAGTCAATGTAATTTGTTGAATTTGGGCGGAATTTAGCGCATTTTGGCGGTTTTTGAGAACCTTTTGGGCGGGATTTGGTCAGACACATCTGGCAACCCTGCCCCCTGTGTTGCACATTGTTTGAGGCCCACATGGCAGCAACTCCCCATCATCCTCTATGTTTTATACATTTTTTAAAACATATCCTCTTCTCCCTGTGTCTCTTGCAGTTGGTGGGTCATACCAACCCTCCTGTGCTTTAAATAAAACAAACAAGAAATAAAAAACAGGAAACTTAATGAGATGCTACTGTACAGAGGGACACCAATACAACACAATGCTCTCCCCACAATGCACACAGGACACACACAAAAAATAAATTACCAAATGCAGTGATCAGACAGATGAGGCTAAGAAAGGGGCTTCTCTGATGCTTTATGTATTATTTTACTCAACCACTATTACACTATGGATTACTGAAGCCATATACGCATGTGTATGACCCGGCATCCCCACCCCTTTTAAAAATGCAAATGCATTAAAAAAACATCCTAGCTTCCTTAATCCTTCATATAAGCTCTTCTTTCTGACATGTTGTAGTGGTGACGTTTGGCAGCACTTGGTGTGGTTACGTTTGGCTATCTGTCGATGCAGCATAGAAGAACACATAGAGCCAGGCGGCCTATGACCTCAGCCGGCCATATTGGCTGTGTGCAACCCAGCCAGCAACATACAAGCAAACACACAGAACACTAAAGAGACCTTTCAATTGTATTAACTGCTGTCCTCCCTTGTGCTTGTGTCCTCGTGATGACGTCACAGACGTCATGGACGACAGGAATTTTATTCAGTATCTCGCAAAAGCTCAATTCAAAGGCATTTTTCTCATGTGCAATCGGGATGTTGAATGAGGAAAAGTCCCCCAAATGTTGTTGTAACTGGGTGACAGTGGGAAAACATTACTGTTTTCTCCACAGAGGTAGGGCGTCAGTGAAGCGTGAGGCAACAAGTACAGGTCGAGGACGGAAGTTAGGATAATGAAATGTAATCTCAGTCTCATTCAGTGGGCCGGTCATTGATGCTGCATTACTGGATTAGCGTCTAGCTTCAAGTTTCAGCTCACAAGTCAACATGTTAAGTCTTGTTTAGCTTGTTGCTAATGTGCTGACTGTATGCTTTTGCTTTGTTATGCTCATGTTCACAGGTTGTATCTCAAATCCACCCCCTCTCTCTTTCTTTTCTTTCTCTTTCTTTCTCTCTCTCTGTCTCTCTCTCTCTCTCTCTCTCTCTCTCTCTCTCTCTCTCTCTCTCTCTCACCCTAAAGCTCAATCCCTCTCACTTTTAGCCTGATTATCATCGATGTTCAAATCTCTTCGAGACTTGGTCTGACCAAGAGCATGACAATGAACATTTCCCAAACGGTATGGGTGACCCGCCTCCCTTAGTTTGCTTATGGTTGTTTGCTTCCCGACAAAGTGAAAGGAGTTCCCGTTCGGGAACTTCGAAAGTAGCTTGCATTGCTCTTGACCTGATTAGTTGCAACGCCGAAGGTGTTACGCCACTAGGAGGGCGCGGCCTGGCTATCTCACTCTGCCTGCCGCTACCTTCTTCCTCACTCTGCTGGCTCAGCCACGGAAATAACCTGCATAGAGATTCAAGATTCAAGTTTCAAGATTTATTTTATTACACATTATTATAGGTGTATGAGAGTAAAATTATTTGTGTTTTCTCTGCTCAAAAGATAAATAGATGAAAGGTGTGTGTGTGTGTGTGTGTGTGTGTGTGTGTGTGTGTGTGTGTGTGTGTGTGTGTGTGTGTGCGTGCGTGCGTGCGTGCGTGCGTGCGTGCGTGCGTGCGTGCGTGCGTGCGTGCGTGTGTGGTGAAAAACACTAGAGGCTGCTATGGATTTTGTTTACGGTAGGGTACATGGCTTTGTTTACGTCCCAAAGCTGCAAAGCATAGCTTCAACCTTAAAGGGACACTGTGTGAGATTTTTAGTTGTTTATTTCCAGTATTCATGCTGCCCATTCACTATTGTTACCTTTTTCATTAATACTTACCACCACCATCAAATTCTAAGTATTAATTATGACTAGAAAAATTGCACTTTTCATACATGAAAAGGGGGATCTTCTCCATGGTCCTCCATTTTGAATTTCCAAAAATAGCCATTTTTAGCTGCAAAAATGACTCTACTTGGACCATACTAGAAAATATTAGTTTTTTACTTAGTAAACTTTCGTGTAAAGATCAAATTTGGCAATAGGCAGCCCAGTTTCAATGAGAAGCATAGTTGCAGTACCTTTTTTGACCATTTCCTGTACAGTGTCCCTTTAAGGGTCTGCAAGACTGCTAGCTAGTACATTACGCTACACTCACTACAGCAAAATATAGTAGGTCTATTATGCATAGATAGCATAATATAAACAATAGCAATATGGTTCTATCCAATAGTGTAGATAATATATTCTACAGTCCTATATTGGAAGAGGAATCAGTTACTGCAGCATCTCACTGAAATACTGAAATATTTGAATGCTTCTACTGTATTGAACGACTAGATGGAACAGCATGGGTCAGGGTTATACTGGGAGTGGGCTGGACCTCGGGAGTGCTAACTGGCCTGACAGCGGGCGCCCCTGGCCCAACCCGGAGGGTCCGAACCCCTGGCCATCAGGGGTGGTACCATGCCCCCTTGGCTGTCAGTAGGCTGGCTTCGTGGGTGAGCTGTGTGTGTCTGTGTGTTTGTGAGTGTGAGTGTGAGAGATACACACCTGGTCTGAGGTATCAGGTAGCTCATGATGGCAGCCAGGCTGCCTTGAGATGCGAGTAGGCCGGCGTAGTGCGTGAGCTTTGCACGTGTGCGTGTGTGTGTGTGTGTGTATGTATGTGTGTGTTTCTGTGTGTGTGTGTGTGTGTGTGTGTGTGTGTGTGTGTGCGTGTGTGTGTGTGTGTGTATGTATGTGTGTGTTTCTGTGTGTGTGCATGCATGTATGTGTGGTCCAATTGGAACTTAGCGCCGCACCCCCCTCAGCTTTCTCTTTCTCAACGCTCCCCTGGGGCTCCTTAACGTCCCCCAGGGGGCCAGGGGTCGTGAACCACTAATATAAATGCTTTGCATGGACACCTAATGTGTCACTTGTGTGAAGTCATGTTTTTGCATACTTGCAAAAATGCACAGAACCCTAGAAAGACCGTTCCGCAACCCAGCGTGCCTTTCAACAGTAGTTACTGTACCTACCTGAACAAACACATTATCCCCAACAAGTTATACAGGCAAAATGATGCCCCAATAATGACGATGCCTCTCTCTCTTCTTGCCTCCTGTGCAAGCTTGTCCACTTGTGCTTGCCAAGTAAAGAGGGAGTAGGGACACTAAGCTGCCATTCAATTGAAATCCATCCCTTTCATGAAGGATTAAACATGTCAACACACAACACCATCTTTCCCCTGAAGGAATGAGCTTCCAGGCAACTTAATTGGCATGAAAGATGGTAGAAATGTGGCTTTCATGGAAAGCTACTGTGGCTTTCATGGAAAGCTACTGTGGCTTTCATGGAAAGCTACACTGTGAAGTTTTAACAAGACTACACTCTGGAGAGTGGCTGGCTAATGCAGAGGAGTATGTACTGAATGTCAATGGCACACCTACTCATAACTTCAGAAACTGTTCTCTGCTTAACTCCCGTCGTCAATTAACTGTGAAATATCTTGGCATCTTTGTGCACATCGCATGAACGACCTGGTTACTGCCATGAGTAATCTTGGCACATGCATCTACCATCTTCGCCTCTCCCTCTCAATTCTTGTGGAGGCTTGCTCTGGTTAGTGCCTGCTACTGGCTCTAAGGATCTAAGGTTCTCACCAAACCTGCTACTGTCACCATGTGGTTTGTGGAAATCGTTTTTTTTTTTTTACATTAAAAAAATACAGTGAGCACTGACCATCCTCGAATAAAAGATTGCATTTTTCTTTTCTTTATTTTCTTTCATGCTTTCAATAGCTCTAGGGCAACAGCATAAATCCCACCAAGCTCTGTCTGACTTAGGTGCAACTAAAATAAACAAATATCAGAAACAAACAGAAAGTGTAATACAATAACACAAACTAATAAATAATGTCCTTGAGCACACTTCAGCTATGAAGGTGTAGGAAGGGGTCACATGGGACCTCAGTTTCAAAGACCGACTCTAGCCATTAGGCCATAGCTGCCCCCAGACAACCACCCAGCACATCAGATGGGAGAAACAGTGAGACAGAAGGGGGGTGTTAGTTTGCTAAGAGTTGACCATTGTCCCCTAAGAGAATCAGAGGTAGGCTACAGACAGTTCTTCAGAAGAGTAAAAGGATGCACAACCCACCTCACTGAGCAATATATTTACAGTAACGCTTTACTTGATGTCGGCATCACACGTATGACATGATGTTATAAACATTTTATGAATGTTGTCATCAAATGACATTCGGTTATGGTAAAGACAGCCCAAACAATGTCAACTTTTCATGACTATAAAGGGTTTATGACACTGACGTAATGTTTATGACGCATGCATGAAAGTGCCATGACACTGTTTTGATACTGCTATGACACGGTCATGTAAAGCGTATACCGCCAGCGTCAAGGAAAGTGTTTTCATATTTACCCGTTTAGGTTACTAGGCTAGTTGTGTTCAGTTCAAATGTTAGGCTATTTTGTCCCATTTTAGCTATTCTTTGGGAAGTCTTTTTATACAGAGGACAGAATGCCATAACAGTCACTACATGATTGCGATGATAAAATCTTGACCTCATCATCTAGGGCCTCTGCAGAGGACAGGTTTCAGAAATAGGCCGTGTTCCTGTTTCTAATGCTTGTGGTCTGAAGGCATGTTATGAACACAGCAAAGGACCCTACTGCTGCCTTCCTCTCTGGACTGCCAGGGCGGCTGTCTAACTAGGCCACAAATCAACCTACTTTTTGAAATGTGTCTGAAAATAGACCTCACGTTTTAGAAAAAAAAGAAAGAAAAAGTTGTTGTTTCAGCACTGTCATCTGTCAGGAGGACTGATGTGTGAGTGAGATGTATGTGTGAAAACGTAGGCGGTGTCGGTATGTGACGGACCACACCTAAGATTCAGCAGTTTGTGAGGGACGGGTCTGAACAGAGCCATGGCAGTAAGAGTTAAGATAATCCCATTGACCTCCATTTTCCATTTTTGCACAAAGATGGCGGCTCATGAAGTCTTTAACACACAGATCGCCACTGATATAGTTCCATAATAGTTCCAGGAAGTGAGGGTTGAACGAAAGTGCAGTAAAGGTAAATTCATTTGAATTCATTTTTATGTCATCTTTGTTTGTTATGTACGCAGAGGTTCTGTGTTTCTAGCGAAAATAAAGCCGCTGCCTCGGATTATCTGAATCTACATGAATCATGTCACCAACCGACTTCCTGCACCTCAGTTGTCACAACTCTTAATTCCATGGCTTTGGGTCTGAAGAGTGGAAATAGATGGTGACCTAGCAAGGTTTACAGACCCCTTGTGGTGATCATTGTTATTGTTACACTCAAGATTGATTGATTTATTTCATTAGCACAAAGTGCGGTGAACTCTTGTCTCTGTGTGTGTGTGTGTGTGTGTGTGTGTGTGTGTGTGTGTGTGTGTGTGTGTGTGTGTGTGTGTGTGTGTGTGTGTGTGTGTGTGTGTGTAAAGACAAAAAAGGTGGTAGTGGGTAAGGGGCCAATGTGATATGCTTTGTCCTCTTGAGGTTTCTAGAGTTACCGTACCATTGATATTTAACTCTTTAATTAACGAACCATCAATTGACCTTGACACATCTGCATGCTCATTGATTTCTCTTTGTATATTGCTCTACTCAATATTATATTCTGTATTCAGTATTCACCTACGCTTTGTATATTGTCGACAATGTCCTGATGTCCGGTTATTTGTGAGTTCGTTCGGAGATGCTAACATAGCCTTTCTACCTATAGCCGTCCCACAGGCTATTCGCCCCATTATACAAAATTTGGCCGCAGTTCAATGGATTTGCATTAGGGGCGCTGTTCAGACAGAGCAGATTGGGCTTCCCCTATTGGGCTGGGGCTAATGGCCCACAATAAGTCCTCCCTAGCAACTGAAACCTGGACATATTACGGTCGTCTCTGACTGCAAATTAAACATTAAAATTTAAAACACAGTAACCTAGGAGTTATATCCGTCTAGTTTCTTACAGCTTCGACATTTGTGAGTCAGTCTTCACTAGCTTCTAGCTAAGGAAATGACGACATCCAATTGGTGAATGGGGAACTAAACCGGATGCTAACGTCGGCGAGACGTAGCCTAGCCACAAGCTAACTGACAAACGTGAGGCCAACAACTCGGCCAATCGTGATGTACGCCACAAATAGACCAATCGACCTCATATTTAGACACTACAATGTTGATTTCTGTCTTCGATTTTCATCAGTTAAGAAATCTAGCGTCGGATTAACACATTTTTAAGGTAGTAAAAGCGAGTTGTCGCCATGTTTGTTTTCCAGAATCACCCGGGTACAGAGCTCACGTGCAGCATTCTGGGTAATTGAGTTTCACGTTATTCATGCACAAAATGCGTGTTTTTAAAAAAATGCAATGATTTTAAAAAATCAAACCAAATGCCATTTGGAAGGGCAATTTACACTTCCTTTAGGAAAAATAAAATGAAAACCGGTGACCTTCCATATCGGACACATCAGTTGCGTCTATTGTGGAGCTTCATAGGACCCCCATTCATTCTGACGGCTCTCCTCTGCTTGAACATCGCCGCCCCGTGGACAGTACCACCCGGAAGAAGCTGCCAGTTTGGCCTCTCCTCTATAAATCCTCTCTGATGCTAATCTGAAAAGCAAGCAAAACACAACAGAAAAAGGCACAAACCAATCGTCATGTTTGCTTATTATTATAAAAAGCCGCTTTATTTTTTATTTTTTTGTTCTTTATCCAAATGTATAAAACACAAAAATAAGACTTTTAATAGAGACAATCAGCAGGTCTTCAGGTACACTTGGCTTATATCGTACACACACACACACACACACACACACACATACACACACACACACACACTGTACACATACAACAGCCATGGCAAAAGGAACAGATATAGTCAGGTACACTGTGCATATGTGCACGTACATTTATGCACACCTTGCTTTAAGCACCAGTTACATTGTAACCTCACCACACACACACATGAATGCACATGTGCACGAACGAACGCACACAGCAGCCATGGCCGAGGGAGGTTTGTGGCGTCCCCCTGCCCTGCAGAGGAAAGAGCTACGCATCACTTCCTCCCTGTGTAGCTATGGCAAC
Source organism: Engraulis encrasicolus (assembly GCF_034702125.1). Classification (NCBI taxonomy): domain Eukaryota; kingdom Metazoa; phylum Chordata; class Actinopteri; order Clupeiformes; family Engraulidae; genus Engraulis; species Engraulis encrasicolus. The sequence goes on from NC_085873.1 coordinate 12,569,729, forward strand.
CATCAGCAATGGCAGCAGAAGCATCAGCAGGTTCAGGAAGCAACATTGGCTTGAAAAACAGGATCACGCACACGCACACGCATACACACACAGGCAGTAGCACAGGCTTTAAAAACAGGAACACACGCACACAGGAAGTTGCAGATATGTAGGATTTCAAGCAAATGGCCATAGGATGCCACCATGAGTAGACCCAGGAACGGTGGCCACCACTACTGTTTGTCATAGACCCAGGTCTATGACACAGTCGTGTCTGATATCTCAGCACCATCGTCCCCATCCCAGAAGTAGAAACAGGTACACTGAAAAAACCAACATACATCCAGGTTTTAGTCCCACATTGATCCCAGTTCCAGTTCCATGTAGACCCAAGTTCCCAGTTCCAAGTTCCCAGTCCAAGTGGAAAAGTGGCAACCACACTTCCAGAGCCCAGGGTGACTGACACCAACCCAAGGCTACGGGACAATCAGGGGCGTAAAGTATACCCCCGCAGCCCCCGCGAGGCAGGGGAAACGCCTTGACTTGAAGAAACGGGCCCCCCTCCACATGATATTAGGCTCTCTTTTTCCGTTCGGGGGCCCATTCTTGGTGGCTTGCAGGGGGTGCTGAAGTACTTGCGTTAAGCCAGTGGGGACAATGGTATGGTCCAAACCAGATCCAGGTGGGATGTCCCCCCGCGTGCCAATGGTGTGGTCCAAGCTTATGGTTGGTATAGGTTCCACAGGGACAATGGTATCGTCCAAGTCTGTGGTAGGTAGGTTGAGCGGGGACGAAGGTGCACTCCAAGCTTATGATAGGTGGGCTTCAAAGGGACATGGTACAGTCAAAGCTTGTGCTTGGTGGAAATTCGCTGGGTTGAAAAGTGGAGGTGGATGGTGGACAGTGTGAGCGAAAACAAAGCTGTTAAAAACAAAATGGGACCTATTAATCCCAGAAAAAAAAATCTACAAATCGAAAAAATATATATTCAGTAGACTCAGGTCAAAGCCTGGTGTTTAATAAGTGTGTGTGTGTGTGTGTGTGTGTGTGTGTGTGTGTGTGTGTGTGTGTGTGTGTGTGTGTGTGTGTGTGTGTGTGTGTGTGTGTGTGTGTGTGTGTGTGTGTGTGTGTGTGTGGGTCTTCAGACACATCCGACTTTGAAAAGCTCGAGGAGCTCTGTGTTTTCTTCTTCGATGAGGTCAGCCGGTTTGTCTCCATTACAGTTCTTCACCTCTATATTGGCATCCAAACCCAGCAGGTATCTACAACACACACACACACACACACACACACACACACACACACACACACACACACACACACACACACACACACACACACACACACACACACACACACACACAGTTAGTTAGCATATAGGCAATAGACACTTGCAGTGTGCAATCCTGTCAAACATTCGGCTTCAGAAGTTACAATCCTAAACCCACTATTTGATCCAGCCATTCACATCACTGGTGATTTGAGTTATTAACTGGTGCAGTTTATGGGTATATAATAGTGGGTGCAGGATTATAGTCTTCTGAAGCCGCATTATGCCTTGTGTACACCAAACGCTACTTACACGACCCGGCTAACTGAGGTGGTTGAAGAAGTTTCGCCATGAATTCGCTTTATTCGCTCTGGACGCGGCATTGACATGTTTGATTTAGCTAATCACATAACGGCTATGGCTTGACAGCCTGGGACATTCGGTAATATGAACGTTCCCAATTGGTTTTCGCTGAACCGCGTCACAGCTTATTACCATAAGATTAGCTTGACTTAATCTTTAAAATTCGCTCTGTAAGTTGGCTTCGCTCCTGGCGAATTTGCTCTGGTAGCTTCATTCACCTTCACTACATAGAGAAATAATGACCTCCGCCGCTCAGGTCGCGCCGATCACGCTTGGTGTACACGGGGCATTACCACACAAATACACAGGCCGCGACAAGAGCGAATCGAACAACGGAAGTAATTGACTTTGTATTCAGTTGCGCGACAAAAGTGATTCTGGAGACTAGAGGCGATTCGCACGCCGAGAGCGACAGTTTGAAGTTGAAATCCTGGCTATAGTCTATGACGCGGTTCGGCGACCAGCCGCAACAGCCAATGACTGTATAGAGGTCAGTGACCACAGCCAATGGGAATGTTTGAATGCTTTGCCTTCTGCTTGTAACGGTTGGCTTTTTCGTTTTTTGTCTCAATAGAAGCAAATGATCGATAGCCTAATTAATGATGAATGAAGCCATCGCTGCAGGCTGTGTCTGTTTGTGTGTGTGACGTCACATACTTGGCTATGTCGGGCTTCCATCACATTGTGTGCATGTGTGTGTGTGTGTGTTTGTATGTGTTTGTGTGAGTGTGTGTGTGTGTGTGTGTGTGTGTGTGTGTGTGTGTGTGTTTGTATGTGTTTGTGTGAGTGTGGGCAGCCATGTCCTGGTTAAGGAGATGAGCTTTAGATCAGAAGGTGGCAGGTTCGAATCCCACCCTTCCACTCCCTAGCTCACTCTCAAGGCACCTAATCCCACACTGCTTCAGGGACTGTAACCAATACCCTGTAACAATTGATAATGCTGTAATTGTGAGTCGCTTTGAATAAAAAGCGTCAGCTAAGTGTAATGTAATGTGTGTGTGTGCGTCTGTACTTTCCGGCTATGTCAAGGAAGCCGTCACTACGGGCCATGGGCAGGGTACTCTGTGTGTGTGTGTGTGTGTGTGTGTGTGTGTGTGTGTGTGTGTGTGTGTGTGTGTGTGTGTGTGTGTGTGTGTGTGTGTGTGTGTGTGTCGTACTTGGCTATGTCTAGGAACCCCTCGCTGCAGGCCATGTGCAGGGCTGTCCATCCCTTCTCGTCTCTCTGGTGCACGTCAGCCCCGTATGTCACCAGCAGCTTCACACACTCCATGTTACCACTCAACACCGCCTCGTGCAGCGCCGTCATGCCTGAAACACACACACACACACACACACGCACACGCACACGCACACGCACACGCACACGCACACGCACACACACACACACACACACACAATGACTTAACCTTCCTTTACTTCCTGATACCTTGGACACCTCTGATGCTGGTATTAGATGACAGCATACAGCAGGGGTATTCCATTAAAAGTCACCGAGGGCCAGTTTTTTCCAAATTCTCTCCCAGTGAAGGGGCCGAACATAGAATCTGTTGAACTGTGAGCTACACGGGGTCTGACGTTAGGGTGCGAAACAAGCGGATAGCTTTCCAGACAGAACAAATATTCGCTTCTCTGTTTCTTAGTAGCCTTGGGATGTTCTACTTATGACACTGTTTTAGATAAGATTTCACTCTTTTGTGAATGCATAGTAGAGATATCCCCAACCTGAAGTGTTGGTGTTCACAAATTATGCACGGCCACAGATAGCACACACATTTGTTTTCATTTTGTTCTGACCTTATGGGGGCCAGAACCTTGCCATCCAAGGGCCGCATCTGGCCCCAGGGCCTCCATTTGAATTGCACTGGCATGCAGTATATTCAAGGTTTTATGCAAACAGTCCCTTCTCTCCATAACCCTCCCGCAGTACCTCAGCGCCCCCCTCTAGGGGTCCTGACCCCCCAGATTTGAAACCACTGAGCATCACCATCTCAGCTATGCCGTGTGTCAGCTGATGGCCTAATCTTCAGGAATTCCTCCAGGGTTTGAATTTCACCCACACCAGTGAGGCGGTAGTAAGTGTGAGGTCTCTTCCTACTCTACATCTTCATCCAGGGGTCAAGAGAGCACATGAGCACAGCACATAACTCCACATAGCTCCACTGTAAGTGGCCACGGAAAAATGCGTTAGCTAACAGCTAAGTGCGATGTAATGCAATCGTCTCGGCTCTGACTACCGGAAACTCCGGCACTAGCAGGTCTTCACCAGCAGAGGGCAGTGTGCTACCTTTCTACACTGAGGCGACACTGGATGACTTTACTGTATAGACGCAGGGGTGGGGAACCTTTTTCATTCGAGGGGCCACTTCAAATTCCTCAGAGGACCAGAAAAGTCCTCCGAGGGCCGTAGTATGAACACAAACCAGGATTTACCCCTGCACTTTAAGATAAGATAAGATAAGATAAGATAAGATAAGATAAGATAAGATAAGATAAGATAAGATAAGATAAGATGTATTGTCTGTAACACATGAAACAGAAAATTGTCTTTAAGCCTATATTGAAGGCAGACACCTTTAAAACAGACCCCACCTTCTCTATGTCCTCTGAATATAACTTAACCCTATACTGCACGCATTATTATCCCATCATGTAAAAAAATCTTGCTGTGGTTTTTGTCACATAAAATGAACTTCTTAAGACATATTTGCAATTTTTTTCAAAAAAAAGTTTTTTGGGGGGGTACTTTTAGGTTTGTTGCCATATGGCAACATTGTGCAGTTACGGAAAGGATCCAGTGTACATTTTTACTCCAAGACCAAACAAGGGTCATACAACATTATGGATTATTTGATAGAAATGTAATTGTTTTTATCTCACAAAAACATTGAAAGTTTACCCACAAGTTCAAGGGAGTTATTTAACACATTTTTGCCATTGAGAGAACAAGTGAATACTGTTTATTATATCTACGAAAAACAGTATTTCAGTGGTATTACGTTGACCAACCACCAATGAATACATTAGGTATTAACACAATATCTGTGCATAGATTTGCACAAAAATGTGTATGGTAACTGTCTATAATATGTACATGAACTGATTTAATTTCGAGAGGCCAACACTTTCAAGATGGCCGACATTCAAGATGGCCGATTTGCGGGCCAGGCATCTTTCAACATAACCGACAGGTTATTTGTCATAACTTTTGAATGGATGCTTGGATTTACACTAAACCTTGTGTGATAACACTCTATAATGAGTAAATAAGCCATGTAAAATTGTGAGGCCAGTGCTTTCAAGATAGCTGACTTTCAAGATGGCTGACTTTGAAGTTGGCAATCTTTCGAGACGGCCTACCTTTTGTTTACGCCACAACTTTTCAATGGGTGCTTGGATTTGCAGTAAATCTTATGTGTTAATGATATAATTGGTTTATGAGCTGTTTGAAATGTGGAGATTATGCTTTTAAAATGGCTGACTCTCAAAATTGTTGACCTTGTACAATCATTTTTGATCGGGTTGACAGATTTGCACAAATGTTGTGTGCTAATTAGCCTATTTATAACAGATAAATGAAGTCAAAACATTTTGGAGGCTTAAAATGGTCAAGATGACCGTAGCTTTATGCTCTATTCTGGGGTTTGGGGATTTTTTGTGGTATACCTCTGGCAGTCTGGGAAGGCTGCATAGGCTTTGTTCGCTTTTCTGCATGTACTCAGAGTGAAAGCTCATAAAACAGTTCTGTACACCTATTATAACATTTTTAATGTTCATTATAGACTGCCATTGCATTAATTATAAATATTATCAGTTATCAATCATTCAATCAATGAATAAATCAATTAATCAATCAATTAGAATTGGGTATATGTATCAATACACTTTCCCTATTGACCGTCTTGTTCCATTACCGCACAATGTTGCCGTATGGCAACATACCTATTTTTCAACATAAAAAGGAAATAATTGTAGTTGAAAACAAAACAAATGGGGAAAACAGATCATGACTAACTATAGATCATCCCAATATTTTTTTAAATTGTGTAAATATTGCAAAAAGTGTGAAAAATCTTGGCCAATGGCAGAGCTATCTGTCAAGGAGACACATTCATGTACAGTGAGGGAAAGAGCGTGCCTGGGGCAGTGTGTGGTGTCATGTGATGTCAACAAACCACATAATTGGATAAAACAAGGCCACAGTTTCAATATGAAAACCAATCAGTGTCTATTATTTATATTTAAATATCAAGAAATGCCAAAAGAGTGGTATGTTGCCATATGGCAACACCGTGCAGTATAGGGTTAATAGTATAGCAAATGCAATTTTTAAGATTACTTACAAAATATGTCATATTTCATGTGAAGCAGCATAACATTAAAATTATATCGGGGGCCAGATAAAACGGCCTCAAGGGCCGTAAACGGCCCTCGAAACATAGGTACCCCACCCATGGTATAGCGGTATCAATCTCATTTCAGCTCAGGGGCCACATAAAACCTATTTGATCTCAATTGGGCCGGTCGGACCAGTAACATACTTGCGAAATATAGCAAACATCTACTTCATATTGGAATCACATTTCTATTCAATAATCTCAAGGTGGATGGCAGTGGTTAGATGAGGAGCATTGGCTGTAAATGGTGACCAAAAAGACATTTGTTCTTAAGTATTAAAGCTGATGTTGTAATGGGCTAGAGATTTACTTCTTGCTTTGACAATCCAGGCCTTATGTTTGACACCCCAGCTTCACTGGTTTTACAGACCCTTTCGCGCCACCAACGACAGCTACAATGTCTAGTGTCTAGCTGTATTGTCTCATCCCATTTCACCCTCTGCAACTCTCATGAACTCAGAGTAAAATAAGACTTACTACCATAACCTTTACACTAACAAAGCTATAATGTCAATGTCTTTTTAAAGACCTGCGTTATGTCATCCCTTTGAAATATAAATGCAACTTTGTAGCAGAAATCTTAGTTAATTGTATTGTTTTAATATCAGGTATGATGACAAATTGGCTTGGCTGGGTGCTTTATGACGGTGAGGATCGTTAAAAAACGTCCATTGTACAATACATACACACCTGTAGTCAGGGAATGATCCCCATTTTGATTCCAAACACATGAACTACCAGATTTAGAGTGAACTATCCCTACTAGCCAATGACAGTTGATTATAATGCATAGAATGCCACATGGGTGTTGCTCTCAAATGCCAGAGAGTTTAATTAACCTGACATGGTTCTGTTAGCTAGTTGCTGTATAGCCTTGGTCTCCAAACAAAGGCCCACGGGCCAAATCCGGCCCGGGAATGGCAAACATTTGGCCGCCATGACAAAACATAAATGTGTGTGATATTCGATCACTAAAACTTTGTAGGTCATATCTCTCCTGGTTTAAAGCCCTGATAGTGACTATACAGTTGTGTGTAGTAGTAGTAACAGTACAGCAGACATCAGCAACAGACCTAGATTAATCCTTCTAAAAGCAAATTAAATACTGTTTTACAACTTTGTTTGGGCTGTCTGCTGGCCTGTGTAAGACTATGGCTCACAGCTGAGTTAGTCTGGGGTAAGATGGCGGCTCTACGTCTTGATTTCCACCTACTGTTTAGAACGCCGACTGCTAGTCTAGTTTAATCCAGGTCTGTGACCTCAGCGTTATCAGAAAGTGGGAGTGGAAAGGGGAGGGACTACACAGAAAGTGGGGTTGTCTGTGCCCATATGATGTTTTTATTTTTGATTTAGTAATTCCGAAATAGTTTGGAGTTAAAGCTCTCCGTAAAATTCTCTGTTGAGTTTACGTTTACAAGTCAAGCACTTTGATTTAATTTTGAATACATTTCTGGGGATCAGAAAGCATTTACATTGGTTTAAGTTTAATTCTGAATACCTTTCATTCCAAATTGTGAAGTGTTTACATGATCTTTTCAAAGCTGAATTCATTTTTATTTGGAATTAAATTAGTTCATTCGGAAATAAAAGTTTAAATGTGGTCTGCCTATCTGATCTGAGCCAGTGAGAAAATGATATGCTTCAAAAAAATGTTTAAAAATAATACAGATTAAAATTTAAGATGGTCAGTAATTCTCATTTATACGCCAAATTTCGACCTATCAAATTAAGAAGCAAACTCACTCATGGCAAACACACTGAAAAGTGATGAAAAGCTGACAGTGAGTGGACTACTCGGTTTTGTGCTAGTGCAGGACATCTTAAATAAACCCGTCAAACATTGTATACTGTGTCTGTGTGCATATAACCATCTAAGTGCCTGACGTTTTGATTTGCCGCCAAGCATCTGATTCTCTTCCTGGGACCTTAATAGGTAGTTTAGAGGGTCGCACCTTAACAGGAAGTTATTGGAGGGTTGCACCTTAACAGGTTACTATAGTAGAGGCAGGGGGTGTTCACTCACGGAACTAGCTACTAGCCACAACTGGCTAACCCTAACCCACAACCAACTGAAAATTAATGGGTGTCAATGGAGTTTTCTACTATTATATTTTTTGTCTCGTATAATGCTTTGCCCTGAAATATTAATATTCAATTCGAAGCTAGAAATAATAAGATCTCATTTGAGTATCGTTTCGATTTTTTGCGCCACTAGATTATTTCCGGAGCTCAATTTATCAGGCCAAACCCATAAACATTAGCTGAATGCTAGCAAGTACAGGTCAAAATCTTCTGCCCTGCAGGAAAAACTAAACACCTGAAAATTTTGACAATACAGGCTATTACACCACCAGCCATAATTCTTACCAAGAATATTTTGTTGATGAGATATGTGACTGGAAATTGCAGTAGCATTTTTTTCAGCATTTAGCCCTATGGGCTCCCTTTTCCATTCCATACATTTTCCACTTTGTTTCCACTTGCCCGCGTTCGCCAACTAGTGGACACCCAATAGGAACTGCAAAGCCAACAATGGGAACCAATCAGACTTAAACTTCTCCTCTATTCTAATTTCTCTCGTAGAGGGTCGCACCTTAACAGGAAGCTACGATAGTAGAGGGTCGCACCTTAACAGGAAGTTGCTATAATAGAGGGTCGCACCTTAACAGGAGGTTACTGTAGTAAAGGGTTGCACCTTAGCAGGAAGTCAACATGAAGAGGTCGGGCCTAAACAGGATGTGTGCAAAGGGGTGTGGTTTAACTAAAGTGTGTAGAAGGGGAGGATTCTCACCGGACAGGAAGAACTTGTCCAGGCGCGCTTTGCGCGCCCTCATGAAGCGCCCGATCTGCTCCAGCTCTCCGCGGCGTACAATGTCCTGGAAGATGATGTCATTGGGGAAGCGTACATTGCGTTTCGGCTTGACGGGCGCTGCGGGGGCTGCGGGGGTCGGGGTGGTGGAGGTTTCGGGGGCGGCGTCAGCATCTTTGGAGGAGGAGGAACTTTTGCCGGCGTCAGCATCTTTGGAGGAGGAGGAACTTTTGCCTGGCGACTTCTTGAGCGCGGAGGTGTATCGGGGGGATTTGGAGTAGG
>NC_085873.1:12586325-12591325 GCF_034702125.1 Engraulis encrasicolus
TTGTTTACTCACTGTTCGATGACTTGCCGGTTCCGGCTTCCGGTATACATGCCACTACGGGTACCCACAGAGACCACACAAATGCGATTAGTAAATGCAGTACCCGCATATATTACATCCCCCTTCTTTTCTTTTTTTTTTTTCTTTTTTTTTAAAATTGTATTATTATTTTTATTTTTTTCATCACCCTCTAGAAATTTAATTGGCTATGCAAATATCAGGTCAAACACCTCAATGCATAATCTTTACTTTAAACTGTCCAAGTGTATTTACTTAGTCCATGAGTGTCCATTAGGCTTTGAAACTTCAGTAAAAAAAAACTTTACCTTATGAGTCCATGTATCTAACTGGAGCTTTTACCACCCTTCCTGACCTTGTCTGAACTGGGGCCTGCTGGTCCTGCTGGTCCTGGACCTCAGCCTTCTGAGCTGAGCAGTCTTCACCCTGTGCTTGTATGTCAGCCTTTTTCTGCTGCTGTTCCTGCTGTCAGTCCCTCAGATGTTTCCTCCTTCTCAAGCACTTTCCTCAGATGTCTCCTGTTGTGTCGGTACACACCTCCTTCCTGGGTGCGCACTGTGTAGGATCTAGGCAGCTTGTGTTCTTCTTCCACCACCGCAGGCTGCTAAGTGTCTCCTCGCTGCATTCTGACGGTGTCACCAGCTTGAAGATCCGGCAAGGGTCTTGAGTGTTGGTCATAGTACATCTTCTGTGTTCTTTGTCTGTCTCTTAGTTTCTCATAGATCTGTGCATCTCTCTCAGTGCTGAGCAACGATGTGGAGGTTGGTAGCTTTGATTTAAGACGTCGTCCCATCAACAACTGTGCAGGCGACAGCCCTATGCCTTCAAGAGGAGTGTTCCTGTATTCTAAGAGAGCAATATAGGGATCACTATTGCTGCACTGTGCCTTCTTGAGCAAGTTCTTTATGGTCTGTACTGTCCGCTCTGCTTGTCCGTTCGATTGTGGATGGCTCGGGCTGGATGTCAGGTGCTGAAACTCCCAGCTCTCTGTGAACGCTCTGAACTCAGCGCTTGCATACTGCGGCGCGTTATCAGATATGATGATATCCGGAATGCCATGCCTGCCAAACACTGACTTCATGGCATTAATGACGCCTCGACTTCTTGTCTGGGTGAGCTTGCATATCTTTGGATACTTTGAAAAGTAGTCGACACATAGCAGGAATTCAGATCCATCTTGATGAAAGAGATCACTGCCAATCTTCTCCCATAGTCGTCCTGGTGGTGGATGTGAAATGAGTGGCTCTTTCTGATTGCTGTTCTGGCGCTCCCTGCATACTGCACACTTTGAAATCAGTTGTTCAATTTCAGCGCTCATTCCTGGCCAGTATAAGATGTCTCTTGCTCTAGCTTTGCATTTCACCATACCCAGATGAGACTCATGAATTTTGTTTAGCACTTCTTGTCGCAGTTGCTTGGGGACAATGAGCTTATGCGCTTTGAACAAGAGTCCATCTGCAAGGCTGATCTCTTCTTTGAAAGTCCAATATGGCTGCGCCAACTCAGGTACAGCACATTGCTTGTCTGGCCAACCCTCAGTTGCAACTCTCCTCAGTGTCTGCATTTCCACATCGTCCATTGTTGCCTTCTTAAACACCTCCTGCTTTTCCTCGGTCATAGGAAGCTGGAGCCTAACACAGTTCACCACCATGTCTTCCTCCAATAGCTCTTCTTCTGCCTCTTTAAGGTACGCACGGCTTAATGCATCTGCTATATGTAGCTCTTTACCTGGCCTGTAAGTGACATTGAGACTGTATTTCTGTAGCCTCAAGAGCATTCTCTGTAGCCTCATGGGTGCCTGATGGAGAGGCTTTTTGAAGATGCTTTCTAATGGCTTGTGATCACTTTCGACTTTAATTTCTTTGCCATAGAGATATTGATGGAATTTTTCACAGCCATACACTATAGCCAACAGCTCTTTTTCAATCTGTGCGTATCTGCGCTGACAGTCAGTGAGTGCACGTGAGGCATATGCCACAGGCTTGCCCTCCTGTAGTATCACTGCACCCATGCCTTCTGAGCTTGCATCCACTGACAGCATCACTGGCTTGTTGACATCAAAGAACTTAAGTGTTGGTGCATTTGTCACCAGTTTTTTCAGCTTTTCTAAGCTGTTTGATTGTGCTTGGTCCCACTCCCACTCAGTGTCCTTCTCCAAGAGTTTTCTCAGTGGAGCGCTGACCTCTTGACAGATTTGAAATAAACTTGGCCAGATACTGAATCATGCCCATGCATCTGAGCAACTCCTGCTCGTCTGTGGGTGGTGGCAACTGAGTCACCGCTCTGACCTTCTCATCATCTGGTTTCAACCCATCAACACTGAGAATGTGACCAATATACTTGATTTCAGACTTTCGGATTTTGCATTTATTTCTGTTCAGTTTGAGATTATATTGCCTCGTTCGTTCCAACAGCTTCACAAGTCGTTCATCATGCTGCTCTTGTGAGTCTCCCCATACTAGCAGATCATCAATGATGTTTACAACCCCATCAAGGTCTTCGATCAACTGTGCTACAGCCCTCTGAAGTACCTCAGATGCAGACGATATGCCAAAAGGCAAGCGCAAGAAGCGATAGCGCCCTATTGGAGTGTTCATTGTGCACAGCTTTGAACTCTCATCATCCAGTGCAATCTGCCAAAAGCCCTGGTTGGCGTCTAAAACAGAAAAATACTTTGCATTGGGCATGCGGCTGACAACTTCTTCCACAGTCAACAATGGATAGTGCTCTCTTTTTATGGCCCTATTCAAGTCCTTGGGGTCCATGCAAATGCGAATCTTCTTTGGTGTGACCACAGTCACCATGCTATTGACCCATTCTGTCGGTTCTGTCTGTTTTTTAATGACTCCCATCTGCTCCATTCTGTGCAGCTCAGCAATGACTTTGTCTCTAAGAACCACTGGAATCTTTCTTGGTGCATGTATTTAACTGTGTGGTCGATCTCTATGTGGTGCTGCTCAGGGGGTCGTTTCTCGACAGTGCCTTTGCTAACGACGTTAGCCATTTTGTTCGTTCTTAAGACCAACGTTGTAACCAAGGTCTTGAGTTGGTCTTAAGTTGTTCTTAAGTTGGTCTTAAGTTGGTCTTGCGTCTAAAGACCAACTGAAGACCAACTTAAGACCAACTCAAGAGCAACTTACGACCAACTCAAGACCGACTTAAGACGGTTAGCAAAGGCAAGAATCGAGAAACGGAGCCCAGGTAAGCATCCTAATCCAGCGAATACATCTTCATAATCGTTCAGAATGTTGTTTACGCTTTTCCCAACTTCATACATTCTCTTAACCAGGCCCAATTTCTGACAGGCATCACGCCCCAAAATGGCAGAAGCATCTTTCTGTATGATTTCAAACTCAATTCTGTGCTTCTGTCCTTTGTATTCACATGTGATACAGTTCTTGCCAAGAGATGTCATTTTATGACCAGTATATGACACTAACCTGCATTTGGATGCTGCCAGTCTGCCTTTGATGTCCAGCAAGTTGTACATTCTCTCCGATATCACATTGCATTCTGCACCGGTATCCAACTTGAATGTTACATTCCTTCTGTTTATTTTCATATTTTCAGTCCACACATCCTCTTCCGCTCTGATAGTTTGAATGTGCGTTTCCTGCACCTGCAGCGAGCCAATGAACATATCAGTGCTGTTATCTTCGTCCTGCTCAACTGTGTTCATCCTTCTTGTATTGCTCTGTGCGTTGCACATTTTTGCAAAATGGTTTCTCTTGCGGCATAAATTGCACGTCTTGCCATATGCGGGACATCTCCTGGCGTCATGCGTGTATCCACATCTGTTGCATCTCGGACCTTTCTGTTTATCCGCATCGTATCTTTCTTTGCCTCGGTTATCTTTCACAGCACGGATTTTATGCACTTCAACCTCTTCATTCAATGCTTTCACCTGATTAGATGTGATCTCGCTTGCCCGACACATATCGATAGCTTTGGTCAGCGTCAATCCATCTTCTCTCAGGAACCGAGCTCTCATTTGGTCGCTGTGTATTCCACATATTATCCTGTCGCGTATCAGCGAGTCAGGCTAGAGATCCATTATAGCGTTACGTTATCGCAGCTCGACGTACTGGATGTCCCAGTGTCGACGCACTGCTACTACAGCTCGCGTGGCCCGGGAGTTATATACAGGAAGTGTAGCAATCTACATTTCTAGCCGTTTTAATCAATATAGCAAACCAACTAAGCCTACATTACAGTTCAAAATGCTCTTACCGAACTCGGCACATGTGTTTTTTTCACACACAGATTGGCCTCGTGTTGTTATGCTTATGGTCGAAATCGAACATAATCATTTGAACCCAGGTATCATAAGCACATGCAACATACATGCTTGTAGTCTATATTTTGTACACCCAAAAGTTCGACAGATGTCAAAAATCTACTTTTACCGAGGGAAATGCACCTTCGTGATGACCACAGGTATCATGGTAATCAACAGTCATTGGGTAACGCAGTCCGTCAGCCTCTGCTAATTTGCATAACTTTCGGGAGAGCTCAACTTTTTGACGTGCCACCGGACCCACGTTCGCCGTGCCGGAATCCCAACATGCATTGCGAGTCCGGTAACGACGATATGCCGCATTTCATTGAAAATGAATTGAATGCGTTGGTACGGCGTGCGTCAAACTGACAAATGGATTTGCACCATAAGACAACTCTCCGAACTCACAGTCCTTCGCTTTACTTTTCAAATCCGTAACGTAGGAATCTATAGTATCTGACGGCCCTTGGGCACGTGTGAAGAACACATGACGTGTATATGGCAAGTGTTTCCGAGGCTCACAGTAGTCTTGAAACTTTTTCTTTAAGACGGCAATTTTATCCGTCTCCCCCTCTTCGAATTCGAAAGTGTTGCTTACTTTTATCGCTTCTTCTCCAGCCACATGCAAGAATGTAGCACACTGGACAGGTTCCGTTTTTCGATCGATTCCACTTGCAATGCAAAACAGTTCATAGCGGCGTAT
>NC_085873.1:12596325-12601325 GCF_034702125.1 Engraulis encrasicolus
GTGTGTGTGTGTGTGTGTGTGTGTGTGTGTGTGTGTGTGTGTGTGTGTGTGTGTGTGTGTGTGTGTGGGTCAACAACTGGCAGAGATTGATGGAGGGGCATCATCTCATCCTAGACAACACACACACACACACACACACACACACACACACACACACACACACACACACACACACACACACACACACACACACACACACACACACACACACACACACACACACACACACACACACACACACACACACACACACACACACAGAGACTAATGACCTTCTCATTAAGCCACAACACACAAAGTACATCAGTGCCCATGGACAGCTGACTAAAAAGTGTCAGGGGTGTAAGTGTGTAAGTGTTAGGAGTGTGTGTGTGTGTGTGTGCATGTGTGTATGTATGCGGTCATTGTTTGTTCATTATCCGTCCCTCCCTTAACACACACACACAGCAGCTGAGCATGACCCCGTGGGAGGTGCACCTAAGGTCAGACAAACATAAGACACGTTGGAGAGTTGGTGTGTGTGTTTTTGGGAGAGAGAGGGGGGGAGAGCTTCTCCTTTGCAGGCTATTGAAAGTGTATGTGTGTGTGTGATTTTGGAGGACTGTTGGTGAGTTGGTGTGTGTGTGTGTGTGTGTGTGTGTGTGTGTGTGTGTGTGTGTGTGTGTGTGTGTGTGTGTGTGTGTGTGTGTGTGTGTGTGTGTGTGTGTAAATGTGCATTTGCAATCAAAGTTATCCTCTGCAGTCCAGAGCCACTCTGAAACCCGCGTCTGTCTGCACAGTTAAACACAGCACGGCTCTCTTAGCCAGCTAAATGTGTCTAAACGTCCAAGTCTCTATAAATAAAGGTTTGGTCATGTGTGTGGTGGTCTGCTGTGCCTTAAGGAGTTGGTGTTTGCATCACAGGTTGAAATATTTACCCAAGTGGCAACCTCTGGTCAAAGTAATGAGCCAGAAAATTCTGCGATACAGCTGGGGGGTGAGTACGGAAGACATGTGTTCCATGCTGCCACCATGTTTTTGCGCATGCATCTTAAGGAAGAAGAAATCCGCACTCACAAACTGCGTCTCATTATTTATTTATATTACCACCATGTCCAAAAAGCAAACGCGTTTCGGCTAACAAGCCTTCATCAGTGCGTGGTACTCAGAACAAAGAAAGTTGTGCATCTTATCAAAGGGGAGGTGAGAGGTCACAAGCTGCAGGTGGATCACATGATAGTGGGTGGCACCCAAGGGTGCAAAAACACAGTATAGCCTATGGGCCGGAACAAAAATACACCGTCTATATCTTTAAAACATTCTGAGTACCACGCACTGATGAAGGCTTGTTAGCCGAAACGCGTTTGCTTTTTGGACATGGTGGTAATATAAATAAATAATGAGACGCAGTTTGTGAGTGCGGATTTCTTCTTCCTTAAGTTGACGCTTTTTATCTCGCACCCAAAAGCTTTTCGGTTTTCCAAGAAGTTGAGCGCGTCCTCTGCCAATACTTTGCGCATGCATCTCACATTAGTGCATTCTGCTTGGTGTTGCGACGCCTTTTGAAGTTAAGTCGTGCTCCTCAAATGCAGCGGTAATGCACTTTTAGGCACTTTTGTCACGTGGGAAGGTTTGCACAGTTTTCCCGTCGTGTCTGCAATTTGCTGTTGCCACGCCAAATCTATTTTTTTGTGATGTGCACGCACCTCACACTTTTTCACTGTTCTCTCTCTCTCTCCATCAACTGGCTTTGGCTCTGGTCTTGTGAGCCTCCACTGTGGTGAAACATACTTATAGCCTGCTTCAAAGACTGTGTTGACATACAGTAGTTCATTGAGTATCATTGTGTCATCATGACCAAATGTAATTTGTTTTCATTTTTAAACGTTCTTTGTTAGTAGGGCTGGCATGATTGATAGTAGCAACCTGTGCCTTCAGTACTCGGAACACCTGTGAGGTGGGATTTTCACCGTCTGGTGTAATAATTGCAGACACATTTAAAGCAGATCGTGAGAGGTCGGATTGAAAACGATAGGTGTTCGAAAATGGCAGCGCCCTTTCGGCTGTGCGAAAGTCTGCATGATGGATGCTTTATCTATCTCATAAAAAGTCTATGGTAAGATCATGAGAAAAGAATTTTGGCATAAAGACTGTAATAAATGTTTACAATGTGTTGCAATACATGCACTCACACATGCACAAAGGCATGCATGCATGCACACACACAAGACTTTGACTGCTCCTGCTATGGGTAGGGGGGGTCAAATGTTGCTGGTTTTCCATTAGTGCCTTGTGCCATATAAATACTGCCTTATGAGTCACACAAACGACGCATGCACGCACGCACGCACACGCAAACACCAGTCTGAGTCACTAATTATCTGGCTAATGACAAGATCGTGAGCTCTAATTAGACATCACAAACACACACACACACACACACACACACACACACACACACACACACACACACACACACACACACACACACACACACACACACACACACAAACACACACACCAAAATTACTCCTGATGGGGGATGAAAGAGGGATTGCCCCCAAGAAGAGTGTGTGTGAGAGAGAGTTCTCTATATTAGTATGGTCATGCTACTTGGAATTTTCTAGACAGATATAGCAACTTCTTCATGAAGGCAGCCCACCACATGTTGCAAATTATCAGACAACTGTGTGTGTGTGTGTGTGTGTGTGTGTGTGTGTGTGTGTGTGTGTGTGTGTGTGTGTGTGTGTGTGTGTGTGTGTGTGTGTGTGTGTGTGTGTGTGCTGCTTTCTATAATAATCAGATGCATGCATCACACACACAACCACGTGTATATATTTGTACCTGTACACAACCCCCCAACCTGAGGCAGAAAAACATTGTATTGTATATAAATTTAGGATGGTGAACTAATGGACTATATATAGGGCTCAGGTGGTAGATTAGCCAGACGGTTGCAGGTTCGAGCTCCGCTCTGTCTTAAGCTGGGCTTACACTGTGCGACTTTTGCCCCGATTTGGCATTCGCACGACTTTTTTGGAATTGGGCCGATTTCTTGCTCAATCGCAGGTCAATCGTGAGTCTCGCATCGTGCAGTGTACATGGGGTAATGACAAGTGATTTCACCTCACGATCGTGCAATCGTAGGGTCGCAAGAAAATCAAACCGGTTTGAAATTCTGGTCGTGGCTCATGCGTAAATCGCAGAGTTAAAGCAGTGCTACGACCCGATTTGACACTTCACATGCACAAATTAATAGGGCCGTGCGATTCGCTGTTGAGCGCGACCTCATCTCCACCTCAGGTGCGCATGTTCCCTCCTCTGCAGACCGGGGAAACATGCCTGTCGCGTCGTACGGTGGAAGCATTTCGGTCGCATCCGACTGTCGGCTCGTGTAGTGTGAGGACGTGAGTCGTGAGCTGTGAACTTTTAAACAGTGAAATTCCATCGTGCAGTGTGAGCAGAAGCTTATGACCCACGAGTGAAAATATCGCACAGTGTATGCCCGGCTTTAGGGGCTCCGCACAACGGCTCCGACAAAGTGCAGAGCACTGCTCCGCAAAAGTTCGATTCCATTGTTTCCAATACAACCCCGCACACTGGCGCCAATGTCTGTGGATATTATATTAGAGGCGATTTCTATTTCGTCGGAGCCAAAATTAACTATCCATTCTCTGCTGTGGTGAAATCGTCTGCGGGGGTCGGAATTGTGTCGGAAGCGAAAGTGCTCCGCAGTGCTGTGTGAAGGCCCTTAGCCACCAATGTGTCCTTGAGCAAGATACTTAACCCCAAATTGCTCCTGGTGGCGGGATGGTACCCTGTGTGGCAGTCACTACCACCAGTGTGTGAAAGTGAGTGTGAATGAGTGAATGTGAGGCATACAATGTAAAGCGTTTTCAGTGCTTGAAGGAGTGGAAAGGCGTGATATAAATGCAGTCCATTTACCATTTTCAGTCCATTTACCATTTATTTCAAGTGGAAACAGGGCCTTGAGAAACCCCATCCACCCTATCCAAACATCTCAACATATATAGGCCTTCTGAAAGGCCTTAAACCCCCTACACATACAAACACCCTCACACACACACACACATGCGTGCACGCACACACACACACACACACACGCACGCACGCCGTCGCATGCATGCACGCACGCGCACACACACACACACACACACACACAAACACGTACACACACGCGCGCATGCACACACATACGCGCGTGCACACACACATTCGCGCGCGCGTGCACACACACACACGCACACACACGCTATCACTATCCTGCTGAAAGCAGTTAAACCCTCCACGCCTGACTCCGCAACCCACCACTCTGCACCCATAGCCCTGATGAAAGGCTTTAACACCCTCACACAAGCAGACTCACACAACATCACCAGCTCACTCACCAGCTGAGAGGGCCACAAGACACAACCGAGGCAGATTGAGGAACTCAATGACTCATATAAAAATAAAAATAAAATGCTTTAATGAATGTCTCAATTTCATCGTGGCCGTCTTTTTTTAAAAAGATAATTGAGTAACTCAATGACTTATTAAAAAACCCTGCTTTAAATGTGCACTGTGTAAGATTTTTGGTTGTTTATTTCCAGAATTCATGCTGCCCATTCACTAATATTACCTTTTTCCATGAATACTTACCACCACCATCAAATTCTAAGTATTCATTATGACTGGGAAAATTGCACTTTTCATACACGAAACGGGGGATCTTCTCCATGGTCCGCCATTTTGAATTTCCTGAAATAGACAATTTTAGTTGCAAACATGACTGCACTTGGGCCATACTAGAAAATATTAGTTTATTACTTAGTAAACGTTCATGAAAGGATCAAATTTGGCAATTGGCAACCCAGTTTCAATGAGCAGCATAATTGCAATAGGCTACCTTTTTTTTGACCATTTCCTGCACAGTGCACCTGTAATGCCTTTCTATTGGAATGAATGTCTCAATTTCATCATGGCTGTCTTTTTAAAAAATATATTTTTATACACACACT
>NC_085873.1:12606325-12628825 GCF_034702125.1 Engraulis encrasicolus
GTCTGTCTTTGTCAGCAGAACTCAAAACGCTATGAACGGATTTTGATTAACCTCAATTGAGTTGATGGGAACGACAAGAGAGACGTGATCAATTTTTGGTGGTGGTGGTCTAAATCCAGGATGTATTGCCTGGTAAGGCGGATTTTGACATCCGAGTTTTCAAAAACAAGGGAGTAAGACTAGATGCCATAACAGGTCAATTATTAAGGCAAACAGCTTCCTTGTCTTCCAGGTCTACACTCTTAATACATTTCTAGTTGCTATCATTAATAATATAAAATGATGTAGCTAACTTCTTAACAGGACAGTGCATGATTTGGTATAAACCACAGTCACTGAGGAGATCCCGTTGTTTCAGAAATATATTTCTTGGTATTTTACGTGGAAAGTAAGTAAATGTCACCCATACATCCTCCCACTTCTGCCACTTCCCGTTCACTTATCATGGCCCTTTTCTAAAATTAATTTAGAATGCTGCAGCTAACTTCACAACAGAACAATACATGATTTCGTATAAACCACAATCACTGAAGAGATTCCCGTTGTTTCAGAAATATTTTTCTTTGTAATTTACGTGGAAATTGAGTAAATGTCACCCATACATCTCTATGTATTTCTGACGATTTCGAGCGATTTTCACCCCACCCGCCATTTTCTTCCGGCGCGACCGATTCCCAGAAGTTAACATGGTTATGAACCCTCTATGCTTGTTTGCAGTATCTAAGGCGCGTAAAACTGACATGAACTACGCAAGTTAACGCGCTCATGCGCGAATCGTGCCCACGCACACGTACCCTACAGCAAGCACACCGAGGGCCTTAGAGAGATACCAAGATGAGATATATATATATGAGAGAGAGCATGCAGGTATTTGTGTGCAACATGTGTTTCCTCTGCTGTATGTCGGTATGCTCATGTGTAACTGTGCCTGTGGTATTCTTCTCTGCTTGTAAATGTGAGTGCATACACCCCCTGTTCTTCGTGTGTGTGTGTGTGTGTGTGTGTGTGTGTGTGTGTGTGTGTGTGTGTGTGTGTGTGTGTGTGAATTATTATTGGCTCCTGCGTGCTTTGTGTGGCGCACAGTATTATGTCACCACATTACTGCACTGGAAAGGCTATACTGAACCACACACACACACACACACACACACACACACACACACACACACACACACACACACACACACACACACACACACAGACACACACACACACACACGCGCGCGCACACACACACACACACACACAGTTAACCTATGAGGTGGTAAACCTGCTAATAGATATCCCATGTCATTTGACTAAGAAAATGACAAAATTACTCCATGCCCTTCTATTAGGTCATTTACCACTACCTCAAGGTTAACTCAAACAGGTTTAATGAGCCAGGTTTATGGAATATCAACCTGTTGTCTCACATTACACTGGCTAGAACCATAAGACATTCATCCCAGTATATAGTACATCTACTGCCCAGACCAATCCCAACCGTAGCCCTTACCTGTCTGTCTGTCTGTCTGTCTGTCTGTCTGTCTGTCTGTCTGTCTGTCTGTCTGTCTGTCTCTCTCTCTCTCTCTCTCTGGCACACACACACACACACACACACACACACACACACACACACACACACACACACACACACACACACACACACACACACACACACACACACACACACACACACACTGCTGCTGCTGCTGCCGCATAAGGTGCGGTTGGAAGACTGTATATTCCCAGCATGCCGAGCTCAGGGGTCAGGATGCCAATTTTAGCAGAGGGTGGAATCCTGCTCTCTTTCCAATAGAGAAAAGTGTACGGTTACAACACACACACACACACACACACACACACACACACACACACACAGTCTTGTATATATTTACACAGACACACATATGGTTACACACACTCGCACACACACACACACACACACACACACACACACACACACACACACACACACACACACACACACACACACACACACACACACACACACACACACACACACACTTGATTACTTTTATTTGGATCCAAGAGACAAGCAAGAGGGTACAAGATCCAAATATTCTGGAAAAGGTATTTGACATGTTGATAGATCTCACACCAGACAGACATGCAAAGGTTGTAAAAGTAAGGAGACACCATGACCTATCGCTTAAAAAAACACTTTCTGAAAGAGAACAGTACTAAACCCAAACACACACACGCACGCACGCACGCACGCACGCACGCGCACACACACACACACGCACGCGCGCGCGCTCTGCAGCAATCCAAGCACTGCAAAGCCAACAATTCCTTGACACATTACACCCCCTGTGCCGGTAGTCAAAACACATACAGACAAACACACACACACACACACACACACACACACACACACACACACACACACACACACACACACACACACACACACACACACACACACACACACTGACACTACACATTTGGTAGTCAAGTTTGGTAGCCTGAGATAATCTATCTGATAGCGGACTGGAAGCATGTATTCACTCATGGAAGCATGCAAGCACGCACATATGGGGCGAGCCCAGGACAAAGTCATCTTTTTAAAATTGTATTTCTTATTCCTCCTCTATTTTACTAGGGAAGTCACATTGAGGCAGTTGCCTCTTTTCCAAGTGGGCCCTATCTGAAAGGTCCCCAAATCCAAAACAAACAATGTAATGAAGGACCTAATTTTGGGACCCCTCTCTCCCTGGGCCCGGGACAACGGACCCGCATGCATGCACACACATAGTTTCCTCTGTGAAGTGTCCTCTCCTCAGTTCAGGGCCCCAGGTGATAGATGACAGGTCAGGCGGGTTCAGGATGACTGATGTGTGAACACACGTCACCGAGCCTCTCCCCTGGACACAGTGTCCCTCATACACACACACACACACACACACACACACACTGAGCGCAATCCACAATTACATAAGTCCCAGTAAGGCCAGAGAATGGTTGGGCACCGCACAGAGGAATTCAGTTATACAGTGATCAGCTGTAGTGATATACAACTGGCCATTGCTTACTGTAGTTGAATAAAGTTGACAAGAGTCCACAGCATAATAATAATGAGAATAATAATGAGAATAATAATAATAATTAGCCTGGTTTTACATATTAATTACTTCGTAATTCATTTTTGGTCTGGATCCTCGATGCCATGGAGCACTTGGGTGGGAGGTTTGGAACCTGGTCTGACAGTTGACGTTCATAACGTAAGTTATTTTCAGGGCTTTGAACCGGTTCAAGGAACGAAAACGAAAACCAGGAACTTTTTGTATTTCAAAGGGAACAGAAACGAAACCGGAAACTTTATTTTTTTTTATGTTCTGGAACGGGAACACTTATTTAAAAATTATGGTAACCGGTTAATACCGGTTAATACCGTTCCTCAAACTAAAAAAAAGTAATTTTTTTCCTGCGCACGTTACCATGACGGCTGAGGTCCATATCCTTTGTGACATCAGACATTCTCTGACTGAATGGAGAGAGAGCTGTGGATTACAAAGTCTCCACTCCACATCTTAAATAAGAGAAACCACTGTCATACAAAAGGGCAATACAAAAGTTTCCATTGCATTATTGTTAGACATTGCACAGAAGCACATTTAAAGCGCACTGAGAATGTTCTTCGTTATTGGGCATCCATGGCCGCTTCAAATATGCACAAACTCACAATGTCCGTCTAAGCACTCCCCACGACCCAAGTCAGTGTGGAGTGCGCATTTTCATCATTGAGGTTTATTCTCTGCTTCTCCGCTTAGGTCGTCCCTGAATGACAAAATTCTGAAGGATATTCTTTTCATCCGCTTGAATAAACAGTTTGGAATGTAGGCTGACTCATTTGCACTTCCGTCTTTTTTGGTTAATTAACGTCAGATAGGCCTATGGAGAGTAATCAGCTGACAGGAACGAAATTAACCGTTCCGGGAACAATATTTGTTTTGTTCTAACCTGTTCGGGAACGTCAATTTATTGGTGGAACACATAACCGGAAACGAAATAATTCCGTTTCTGTTCGGAACGAACCGTTTGGAAAAAATAACAGTTCAAAGCCCTGGGCCTTGTTTCCCAATAACGATGGTTCTTAGCCTTACGTGTGTCGTTAACCAGTGATCCTACGAATGTTCTTAGATTTCCTACGACTGTTTCCCAAAGACACTCGTACATGAACGCGCGTGCACAGCCTCTAAGATCATTCGTAGCGTCGCTCTTAAGGATCGCTGTCCACATATGTGGTGCTGAAGTGTACTCGGAGTGAACTGCGCCGTCATCTGCTGCTAAACCATTTACAAAATGTAAGGCGTGTGTCAGTATCAAAAGTTGTTTTCTATAAGGGTGGGACTACATTTGTAGCAGTTTGCAACTGTCGACAGGAGTTAGGCTATTGTTGGCAAATGAAATAAAATGCACACACAATGAAATCATGCAAAACTCCCAACTGACGGTAATAATGAGCTACGCCGTTAAGACCCAGATAAAGCGCGTGCACTTGGCTACTGCAGCTTAATATTTAAGAAGACAAGTAGGCCTAGGCCTAGTTGGAGTTTCAAATTGGGATGCACAAAGTTACAACCTCAAGGCGTTCAAGGCTTGACAACTGTCGGGAGCACCTCAGCATGCTGTTATGAAAAACAATGTCCATCAACATTGATACATCCCCTCGCTGCCTTTTTGTTATTGCTTAGCCTACTAGAGTAGGAATAGGGAGAGGGGCTTGAAACATGTGGTGAGCGGTGCGCAAAGTACCGCGCGCTCAAGACTTTCACAACTGTGAGGACATTTTTGCACGGCAGTCTGCTGTTATTAAAACAAAAAATCTACACGAATCCCCATCGCTGCCTTTTTAATTTTTGTCATAGCTTACCCTTCGCCTACAACTATCATGTAGCCTATTTTCGGCGTCGCCTTCCCTTTCTTAGGCTACTTAAAAATGAAAGAGGGTGCAACAACTCGCTGACCATTTTTCTTCAAAAAATATAAAATAAATAGGCCTAAAGTTTCGGAAGTGGCCTTCCGACATCAACACTCTTGTCTCTGGTTGCCGAAGCCCCTTATTCATTTTGCCTTGTTCTTGTTCATGAAGCACCCACACAAATTATGATCGATCACAGTTTAATTATGCCCAGGTTTATCAAACACAGTCGAACTATTTTACTACCTGTAAAATATTTCCAAACACATTACTTTTATTTTATAGGCCTACACATCCACAATTAATGTTACCTTCTTATTTTCGTTGCAGTGTCAACTGTGCTGCCATGTTATTTAGGCTACACTCCCGTCTTAAAACATCAACTTGAAGCGCAAGTTTCCTCTTTTCCTATGGGTGTCTCCACTGTGCCATGCCTCTCGCGTCTTAAAACAGCAATCTTATGCGCAGGTTTCTTCTTTTCCCTTCATATCCTGTGGGTGTCTCCACTGTGCCATGCCGCTACGATCAATCTTAGCGCGTTAAGACTACTCTAGACCACTCGTGGATTGCTCTTAGAGTTACGTGTCAACCTGCGATGGTTCTTTGCTAAGTTGGCTTTGGGAAACGCTCCGTGAGCTCTACGATGGTGTTACGTGTGAACCTAAGTAGCACGTAGCGTTAAGTAGTACTTAAGGCCCTTTCGGAAACGAGGCCCTGGTTATTTTGTGCCCAAGTGCGTTCGCTTATTGGTCGGCTGTCTGGTGGATGACTAAATCCTCCTTATTAAACTCCTCACACAGCTGCACAAACCTGCAACGATTTATGGCGTAGAATACAGGCAGTCTAAACCATTATTTGACATTTTGTCACAGCATATTATGTGATTGAGCCACTGAGACATTGTCTGTCCTCTTTCCTCTTTGTCCTCTTAGTGAGTGAAAACCATGCGTATCTAGGTGCCTCCATTGCTGACCTAGCCTGAGCTAAACCAAGGCAGGTATCCATCAAAATGGACCTGAGGAGGCACCTGTTGGGGCACCTGTGACCCAATTGATAAAGTCCAAGGGCATTTAGATAATCTAATGAAGTGTTTGTAAACTTTTGACTTTGATGAAATCAGAAAAAACTCACTATTTCTCACTGTTCATGGATCTGGAAATAAAGTTGGCTTTTGCAAATAAATGTACAAATCTTGAATCGCCTAAAACTGGACAGGTTTCATCTGATTTAAAAATCAGAGAATCAGAAAAATTATGATTGTTTGTCTTCACATACACATGTACAGTGTTTGCAGACTTGGTTTCAACAGTATATAATTCTAAAGTAAATTCTCCAGAGGACAGACACATGCATGAACGCATGCATGCCCATACACATACGCACGCACGCACACATGCACGCACGCACACACACACAAGACACACGACTGTCATGTGAAACTGGACCGGAGGCGCTATGGCATTTGTGAGCATGAGAGAATGTGGCATGCAAACGTGCCAAGAGTGCAGGGAATGACATTGTGTGTGTGTGTGTGTGTGAGAGAGAGAGAGAGAGAGAGAGAGAGAGAGTTCACACCACACACACAGTAACTTGTATATCACGGAAATGTATTAGTGTTAATTCTGGTTTTGTAGCACTTAAGTATTATGATCCAGCGTGTGTGTGTGTGTGTGTGTGTGTGTGTGTGTGTGTGTGTGTGTGTGTGTGTGTGTGTGTGTGTGTGTGTGTGTGTGTGCGTGTGTGTGTGCGCGCACATGTATGCCTTTCATGCGTTTGCATCATAGAGTGTATAATGTTAGTTATATACAATCTATGGTTTGCATAATGTAAACATTAATGACTGCATACAGACTCTCTAAGTTAATTATGAATCACTGGAAGCATATACCCCACACTTGCTCAACACTGCTCTCTGGTGGTGTACCTATGTAATACTCCACGCTTGCTCAACACTTCCCTGGTGATATCTCAGGGGTTCCCATTCCCAGCCTTTTCCGACTTGGCCCACTTGAAATTTTCAGAAATGTTTGGGGCCCACCTCTGGCCCAATAAACAGTACAACTCAAAGGAATAGTCAACAGCAACAAAACAACACATTTTATTTAGATTTTTAGAAAGTTGTTCCAGGGCCCACCTGGAATACCTTTATGGCCCACCAGTGGCTTTTAACTCATTGGCTGCCAGCCATTTTCATAAAAGAGTACGTCAGAGTGCCAGAGATTTTTCAGCATTTTGGGCGTTTTTTGGAGGCTCACAGAAAATTGAGTTCTGTGTCTATGTCAACGCCATACCTATCAAAACACAGATTAGACGCTCATCTGTCAGCAGAAAAAAACGGTGTCTCTCTACCCCTTTCCGTTCTTTCATAATCATCTGTTGAAATTAAGTGGAATTCGCCAAAATGCTGCTTTCTAGCCAAAAAGCTGAGAAAACGCCATTTGAAGTAGAACTATAACTGCAAACGTTTTTGCCCATAATGGCATTGTCCTAACAACTCCAAACCTATCAGATGCTATTACAGAGTCTTCTGTCATCTGTAGCCTGAACAAAAGATCGTTTGTATGACCTTTTCAACCTAATATACTGAAATATAACGGGGGTGGACTCGAAAACAAGGGTGTTTTGGTTTAGTTGCTGGCGCGCAGAATGGATCATGACAGCAGGTGCCCCTAACTCCGGGAACTCCCTCCCTCTCCCTCCCCCTCTGATTGTGCGCTCTGTACCCTCGTTGGAGAACGAATAACAGCTGGTTTATTTCCTCCAGAAATAGTACCGTGCTGTGTCTTGTGGGGGAGGGAGGCAGGTAGGCAGGCAGCTCCGCTTAGCGTAGCTTACTGCAGCTTCTTTGGCAGAGCGGACAATTTGCAGATTGATGATTACTGTAATCATGGTTCTGCTATAGTGATCTTGTCATATATTGTTCAATGAATTTTCTTTTGATAAAGTACTGATCACATATCCAACATTTCACAAGCCGATTGGAGTGGTGAAGGCTAGCTGGTCTGAGGCTAAGTGCAATGCTTTCTCATGTGAGCTGACTGTATCTGACCAGACACAAAGGCTACTCTGTTCCAAGAATCTGCAACCCCCCTGTCTTTTTTGATGATACAGTAAGCTGATCATACTATACAGATCCATAAAAAATAACTAGAATGAGTAAAAATAGTTGACTTACCAAGGCTCCTGTATTTAGGCTTAGTTGTAAGTTGTTAGCGATTTCGTGCTAGCTAGTTAGCTAGCGTAGTAAAATTTATAGCCAAGCATTCCCAACATCACCACTAGTCCTGTGCATTCTCCTGTTAGATGATATTTTGTAAGCATCATCCTGATGTTGTGTAGGCTGATCACATTATCCAAAATGAAAGGTTGCCACCATAGAGGTAGAAAATAACACTAGAGGTGACCCCGCCCCCCTTCTGACGGCAATCTGTGGCGGCCATTATCTGTAGGTAGGTCTGATAAATGGAATGAATGGAGAAGGAGGCTCACCGCTGTCAAAAAGTGGCTTAATAATGTGAAAATGTCCATCAACACACTCTACAAGGACAGTAGTTGAAGTGTGTTGCTAAATATGTACAGAATTAATATAATTCGATTTTTAGATGTATTTTATCGACTCATATGATTTAAGTAGACATTTATCCTGACATTTCAAATCTGGTCTTTGATTAATGGGTTACTTCATATACACACAGTTTTAGTCCATTTTTTAACAGAGGTGGGCGTGTTCTCCATTGACTTGAATTGACTGAAGGTGCCTACACTACCTACAGACAATGGGAGGCGCCATGTGCCACTTCCCAGTGCTGTCGTGAATTGCCATGTCCTCTCTAGTGTTATTTTCTACCTCTATGGTTGCCACACAGATCATCTCATGGTGTATTTTGGGCAAGCTAGCTGCAATGCCTTCTAGCTAGATAGCAACTGGGGGTTGTATTTTGGTCATGAGAGGAAGGGTTTTTTTTGGTCAGGCTCTGACACTAAAATCAGTAGCCTACCTGTGTTAAAATCAGAGGACAAGAAAGTAGACTACTGTCACAGGTGCTTTACTTTCAAAAATGATTTTGCTATGCTACTTTTGAGATTATAATAGTAAAAAAGGGGTGTTTTTGTCTTGACATTTCCTCCTGGTCTGAAAAGCCATGCCTTGACTGTTCCTAAGGACACTTCTGCCACCTACAGGAACAGTTAGAAAATGCCTAGAGGCTTGAAATTTATACAGAAGATAGGTCAGACCGTCCTCGAGGCCTGGCTGTAAAAAAACGCAATTGTCGGCGACGTCGACGTCGAAGGTAGGGGGCGTCACTATTTGAAATGACGTCATTCGACGGCCAAGGCAGCCAATGAGTTAAGAACCCGGTTAATACCCCATAAGTAAAACCAGGTTAAGTTGATCTTGAAGTAGTGGAAGATCACGTATTAGAAGAGCCTGGAATCATCATGCTCTTAACTGAATAGCATGTCTGCTATCTACTGACACATTTAGCCTACCACTTTCTGTAGGTTGACTTAGAGATGCCCTGGTCACTTCCTGCACAGGCAAGAGTGCTCAGGAGGAGAGAGGAACTAATTCAGTGATTCTGACACTTTATGTAAGCAGCCTGTTATTCTAGAAGAAAAGAAAGGAGAGCAACGATTTTGTTCATCATTTAGCCTATTCATTTTGTGATATCAATGTTTCACTGATGTCTTTAAGGCTGTTTTCAATTGACTTAATAGCTTGGGTTGATGCCATCACCCACTTAACTATTTCCATTTGTCCGTCCAGGACCTCCGTCGGTCGGTGTGACGCTGCAGATCGGGGGGTAGAGACGGGACTCTTCAGCTGGTGACGGGATCAGTTGGTGACCGGACATTTTTGTTGTCTTCATTGCCGGGATCCAGTTGACTCAACGCCATTTCGGATCCATCTGAAAATTAAAATAATAAATTAGTTTATTGTTATTATTTAAATATATTTTATAATTTTATTAATAAAATAAAAATGAGTTTGATTAGGCTACTGAACCTCATTCGTGTTACGCTGGCCTGCTGCGGCCTCTAAACAGGTGCCCTGTCATAACACTCAGATTCCACCACCACCCCAGAGACCACACCCATTTCTACATTTCAAACAATAGCATGTTGTGTCAGTGACGTAAAATTAACCAAAGAGTGTGTTCTTCTTTCCCCACTGATCACGCTAACAGTAGACACCACGGGACCTACAGTAGGAAATCAGGTGGGCAAGGAGGTTATGGCTGCATGCCATTTCTCTTCACCTCATATCAAACAGACTATTTTTTTTATTTCAGGTCTCTTCATATCATGTCAAATAGTCCCTTTTCATTTCATTTCTCTTCACTTCACACTTCCCCAGCAGAAAATCAAGGTGATCGTGTCTACAGCTGTTGAAAATTGAAATTAGGCCTACATTAAATTGTTTTTAGATTCCATGTTATATGTGTCATGTCTTATATGTAAGAACAGGACACCCATCTTTTTCTAAAACTGCAAAAATAGTTTACGGGTAGGCTACCAATAAAGTAAACTGAACTATATGTGTAGCTGTGAATGGCCCTGCTAATTTCCATGTATATGGGGATACTCAGACACAATGTATGATTTCTCCTATGCATATTATCTCTGGTTGCAGGGAAAGAAAAGTGTGAGGTCCAGGTTGTTACGGACTGTAGGGTGTGTGCGACAGTTTGTTGCACAGGTTGTTTAGGGGTGTAGAGAGAGGTCTAGGAGGTTAAAGGAGAATTTCGGCCAGTTTGGATGCATATCCCATCTTGGGTGGACCAAGGGAAAAGGATGCAAGGGAAAACCGCGAGAAATGTTCATGCGTGCTGCGCAAAGTTGTTCAATTGCGGCGTTTTCGGTTAAAGCCTGGCCTGTCGGGCAGACTTTTGACCTGTTTTAAAGCCCTTAGCTTGTATTAAAACACTTTTGAACGCTTTGGCCGTGGTGTGTGTGTCATTACAAGTAAATCTGGTGGTTTACAGTACCATTAGCTGGCACAGGAACGATACAATCGGAGTTTTGAAAAGTGGCGCACCTACCTCTCTCAGCTTCCGCCGTACACCTACGTCCGCAAAATGGTTCGCCGAAGTGATACTTCATAGTAATCCATTTCATTTTTGTCCACCAAAGACGAGCCAAAGGAACCTAATTCACACATTTCCATGTCCTGTGTTGTTGTTTTCTCGCAGATTGATTTCTCACTAGTGAAGCGCAGTTTTGTGACGTCACGTTGTCACATGACTCCTGGAAGGAGCGCACATTCGCTCATCCAGTTATTATACAGAAGCGAGAGACAAGAGGCGCTTTCGTAATATTACTGTTTGATATTTTGAGATGGCTCCTTCGTTGGGGTCTGGTGGTTCAATTGAAGAGTTTGGTGGCCATGGTTATCTTTTTCGAACAAGAATATTTGTTACAGATGAAGAATTATCGAATGTGCACTCCTTCCAGGAGTCATGTGACAACGTGACGTCACAAAACTGCGCTTCACTAGTGAGAAATCAATCTGCGAGAAAACAACAACACAGGACATGGAAATGTGTGAATTAGGTTCCTTTGGCTCGTCTTTGGTGGACAAAAATGAAATGGATTACTATGAAGTATCACTTCGGCGAACCATTTTGCGGACGTAGGTGTACGGCGGAAGCTGAGAGAGGTAGGTGCGCCACTTTTCAAAACTCCGATTGTATCGTTCCTGTGCCAGCTAATGGTACTGTAAACCACCAGATTTACTTGTAATGACACACACACCACGGCCAAAGCGTTCAAAAGTGTTTTAATACAAGCTAAGGGCTTTAAAACAGGTCAAAAGTCTGCCCGACGGGCCAGGCTTTAACCGAAAACGCCGCAATTGAACAACTTTGCACAGCACGCATGGAAATTTCTCGCGGTTTTCCCTTGCATCCTTTTCCCTTGGTCCACCCAAGATGGCATTCAAACTGGCCGAAATTCTCCTTTAAGGGGTGTACTGTGTAGAGGCCTAGGCCCTATGGCCACTCAGGTGAAAACAATAGGGTTTCAAGAGAGCTGAGTGGGCGTGTGGGGCTGGACTCTGGCCTTTGTCTCCAACTAGCTGTCGATAGATACATCAATAGATGTATCAGTAAGCATTTAGCGCATTCAGCACCTTTCACTCAGCACTGTTGCCGCCACAGCAACCAACGCACCCGAGCACAGCTGCTAGGAAGGGGTTAAAGCCAGCAGCCAACGAACACCAAACAGCTCAACTGCCCTTTTTCCTGTTATTTATTATGTTTATGCTTATCAAATGTATGGAACGTATGTATTGTTGATGTGAGCTGTACGCCAGGAGCAGATGGGCAGTGAGACTGGCCACTCACTGTCGGCCCACCGGTCCGGCTGGAGTTGGCGGTGTTGTGGTTCAGGGCCGAAACACCGCAGAGAAGGCTGGACACCACCTGACGATATCTGCTTCTGGCGTAAGGCTACAGCTACCTGCGAAGGTGGTTGAGGAAGGCACCTCCTGTGCATGCATTATGAATGTGTAGGCTATTCCCTATGTTTGTCTAGTAATTGATACACTGTAACAAATAGCTGTTTATTTACGGCAATTCTGCAACAGCATTCTACTGTTTTTCGAAAAAACAGACAACTACTGTGAAAATATTACTTTGAGTCACATATTGAGCATAAACAGTAAGTACTGCACAATAGCAGTATTCGCCGTTGTGGAAAAAACTAGAGATGCACCGGATCCTGATTTTTAGGATCCTGCCGGATACCAGATCCACTGAATAAGATCCTGCCGGATCCGGAACCGGATACCGGATCCTACAAAAGGGTTGAAATATATAGTCTACTCTCCCACGTGGACCCTTTTTATTACGTTGGCTCAAACTATTTTTTAGACTCAGTGGCTTATTGCCACACTGCCTGCAATAGCCGCTTCCAAAGGGATTTCACTCCATGCAGTGATTGGGGTTGTGAAAGAATGAAAAGCCTAGGCTAGACATGCACCAGACCCTGATTTTTAGGTAACATGCCGGATACCGAATCCACTGCTTAAGATCCTGCCGGACCCGGACCCTGTGAAAAACTCTATTATCCTGACGGATCCGGATCCGGAACCGGAACCGGATCCGGTGCATCTCTAGAAAATAACAAGTTATTTTAGGCAGCACCATTGAAACCCATTCATCCTCCACTTGTCCATGATCACCATCAAACTTCAATACCACCTGAAGAACTGAAGTCATTCTGACTGGTTAAAGATTATCTGATACTATCAAGCATGATGAAACCATTTCTAAGGAAACTACAATACTTAAAAAGTGCTTGATGCAGCAAAGTGTGAGTAGCACATGCATTTTGATAGTGATGAAAGTGTGAATGGCTGAAACATTTTAAGAACTTGTAACACTCTTGCAACAAGCAGCCCCATCTAAACCAATCTGCTAATCAGTGCCTGGCCTCACCTGAGTAGGGCTGTTATGCCATTATTCAATTACGGGCGTCACCTGCCAAGGGCCTGATAACTCTGGTCCATTGAGAGTAAATAGAATGGAGGCCAAAATTCTACTTCATTGTTGAAGCCAAGTTGGAGCCAAGGTTGGACCCAAAAAGACCAAAAAATGGCCAAATCCCATTCATTCCTATGAGAGACATAAAACCCTGTATCTCCCTTAAATGCCACTCCAGGGGGATCATTTTTCGCTCAACTAGTAGGTCCCCTTGCTCTCCAACTGGTGATTTTTTGTGGTGATGTTTTATTTTAGAGAGATATTAAAAGTTAAATTGACCAATGAGCATCAGAACATGGTTTGATTGACCGTTAGAAGTCTTGTTGTTGTCCAATCAGCACCTGCGTTTGGCGTTGCTAAGGTGGAATGTAAGTTGGAATGTTCCCAAATCTGGCTTCAAAGCGTTGAATGGCAAATAGCGTTGATTTGGCGTCCATTCTATTTACTGTCAATGCTCTGGTCACATGGTATTCTTGCACCTGTATATAAATCTGGACTATCAACACTTCAGTTGCTTGCCTGCTGGCATGGCACAGCATAGCACTTGTTTGCCTACAAGCTTGCCTACAAGCTTGCTTACATGCTTGCTTACATGCTTGCACACTTTCCTCTTTGTGAAAGCTTGCTGTATGTGGCATCATTTGTGGCATTGTTGCATATAATGTGCCTGCTGCAAATTAGGCATTGCTTTGAGAGCTAGCTTGTAGTGCTGCTTGTTTGCTGTGCTACTTGGTGTAAAATATTTTTTTAAAGACTGACCAATGCTATATTCATCATTGGCTCATCAAGAGATACAGTAAAAAGCCCACCTTGCACACTATCATTGTAACATAGCACTACGTACTCTGAAATGTTATTCATGCCCACACTTTCAAAGGACCACCGCAAACCATTTTCTCAATACAGCATAGCGCCATAGTATCATGCTCAAGGCACTCCAGTCATGGTGAATGATGGGAGGGTGGGGTGGTAACATGGCCATGGTACCNCCAGTGGTGTAGTCTACGTAGAACGCAGGTATACGGAGTATACCCACTTCTAAATTTTAGGAACTTCAGTATACCCACTTAAAATTGATTGATCCATTGTTTAGAATAGCATAAATATATACAGTATACTCATTTCAAAAAATGCTCGAATATACAGTATACCCACTTCAAAAAAGTAGACTACACCGCTGGGTACCACAGTTATGGAGAATGATGGGTGGAGTGGGAAGTTGCCATGGCCATATTCATGAATACAACTATGACCCAGTATTTGCCTGTCACCGAACAGTACAATTCAACTTTTTAACTGAAATGTACTGTTATTTTTCTGTAGAGTACTGTTATTTAACAGTTCAATTGCTGCTGAAAAAATGTTATATACTGTGATACATTAAACAGCAATGAGCTGTATTTGATTTTTGGTGTGAAATAACAGTAGAATTACAGGTAAATATAATTGCCAGTAACTGCCGTTATTTTGCAGGGAAATTTTCTTAGAGTGTACAATAAAGATGTCACAAGTCTTATTTTCTCTCGCTTTACCCATGGGCACCGGAGGAGGTGCGACAGGCAGCAATGCCCAGCAGGTAGGCTATTAACAGCTACCTAACAATCCAGATAGATAGATAAATAGATAGATAGATAGATAGATAGATAGATAGATAGATAGATAGATAGATAGATAGATAGATAGATAGATAGATAACTTCGATGGCACTGCGAGTTAGAACATGCTTATTTTCCGGGCCATTAGGATCTTCCCAATTCCATCTCTAAAATGATGCCCATCTCGAATAGAGTTGATACATCTAATTCAGAACGAGCAGGGTTATACAATTTTTAATTTAAATTAGTCTGTGAAGCTTTTTTTAATTTTGCGTGATGTCCAAAGAATTGGCACCTTCCACTGGTGTGCTCTCACGGACCAAGTTGGCACAAATTTACCAACTCTTTAATCACATAGGCCTTAACCCCTTAAGACGCGGCTTTATACAATTGCTGTTACCAGTAGCCTATGGTAATGACCAAGTCGTGGTGCATTACTAAAGGGTCTGTGTTGTGTCCTAGTAGCCTATTGTAGTGCTATGGTAGTTACATTTCAATGACTATTACAGCGTGCCACTGGAGGTACGGCGCGCATTAAGGGGCTACTGGAAATCACGTTGCATGTGCTTATAGTAGCCTATTTAGCTGAGATGTAGCCTAAACCTTTTAAAATAGCCTATCTTAGTATGGGAGTTTTAAAGCAATGTGTGATTAAGATATGCACTCGAACTGAAAAGTGCGCCAACTAGCCCTAATAGCCTCTGTAGTCCACACATAAATGCATCTCTGGCTGGCTGGATGAAAGTGAAACACACCTGGACAGTCAAACGCGGAACTACGAACTGGTGGTCCGCAGTAGTTTCGACTGGGGTCTTCAAGCTCGTTTAATTTATATGATCAAAAACACGACGTAGACTTTCAATTTGCACAGCCGATTTTTCCTCGTGCGCGCGTTTTCAGCAGGGACTGTTGCGGTCCTGAGACTCCACGTCAATGACGGCGACTCTGAAGTGTTGCTGCCCATGTGATACCTGGGGATCTGAAGTCTGAACAGATAGCTGAACAGATAATTAGGTGAGTTAAGTTAACAATGCGACATGATAACTGATTGCGCACATGATGTAAGAAAACAAT
This sequence comes from Engraulis encrasicolus, assembly GCF_034702125.1. Taxonomy (NCBI): domain Eukaryota; kingdom Metazoa; phylum Chordata; class Actinopteri; order Clupeiformes; family Engraulidae; genus Engraulis; species Engraulis encrasicolus. The sequence goes on from NC_085873.1 coordinate 12,622,408, forward strand.
CATTGCGTTTAGTGCTGAAAAACCTATGCCTACACTAAGCTGACATAGGAATAGCCTAGTTTGTCATACAGCGGGAATGTGTTACATTGCGATGATGGTGCAGTGAAGCTGATCGGGTTGGTACGGTCAACAGCAAAAAAAAAGAAAAAAAGGAAACCCTAGCGGATAGCCTTACATAGCATCTCTATCTGTGTGTAAAGAATGGAAACAGTAGCTTAGGTGGTGGGTGTAACATATGCATGTTTACGTAGTGCCCCCACCACGTCAATGCAATGTATGTGCCTTACATATTGAGTGCGCCCCTGGCGGCCCGGTGTATTATACCAGTGAATAAATCAGTTAGATTCAGATCAGTAATCGCTCCGTTTAATGTTTGTTTATTTGGACACTTATATGTCAATAGACACAACAAGAACATTACATGGTGTCAGAATAGTTAGTGTTTTATTTTCTGTCGACGAAAATGGACCACTTCAACGTTCCTATGCCTCGAATGGATTGGGAATCCACGAATTTACCTCAGGCTTGGAAAAAGTTCCGCCAACACGTCGAGCTAATGTTTAGCGGACCGCTACGTGAAAAAACAGAAGAGGAGAAGTGCAGCTATCTACTCCTGTGGATCGGAGAGAAAGGCAGGGATGTCTACAGCACCTGGACACTTACAGCGGACCAGAGGAAAAAACTCAAGACTTACTACGACAAATTTGACACGTACGTAAAGCCAAAAGCTAACCCCATCTTCGCGCGCTACCAGTTCCATCAGCGAGTGCAAGGGGAAGGGGAAGGCATTGACCAGTTTATAACGGACTTGAGACTCATGATTAAAGACTGTGACTTTCGCGATGAGGATGACATGATTCGGGACAGGATTGTGTTTGGCACCAACTCCCATAAGGTGCGTGAAAAACTGTTATGCCACGGTTCTGAGCTTACATTAGAGAAAGCTATCGACATAGCCAGAACGCACGAGCTATCCCGCCAACAGCTACGTTCAATGGATGATAGCCACACTGCTAGCACTAGCGCAGCCAGCCATTCCGCCCATGCAGTTAGCAGAAAGCCCGCGTACGCCTACAAGCCAGATCGACAACGGCAGGGACGAACGACGGACGGCGAGAGGACAGCAGGTGCGACGAAAGTGTGCGGTGCGTGTGGAGGGGACCATGGACGTATGGGAGAGTGTCCGGCGAAAGGAAGGGTGTGCAACAAGTGCAAGAAGCCGAACCACTTCGCGAAAGTATGCAGATCATCAGCATCACAACCGCAGCGACAAAAGCCCAGGTACCATCAAAAGAAAGTCCACTGCGTCAACGAGACCGACGATGAGTCATCGGATGAGCTGTACATCCACACCATCACCAAAATCCACCCCGACACGACGAGAGAACAAGCGTTCGCAGAGGTAGAGCTGGGAAAGCAGAGAAAAAAGCTGAAGTTTAAGATCGACACGGGTGCACAGGCCAACATCATCCCAGCAGAGACTTTCCACAAAGTGTTTGGCAACACTCGACTGAGCCCACCAGACAGCACCATCTCCGGGTACGGCGGACAGCGGCTGGACATCGAGGGTTCGTGCAGACTCACCTGCAGGTACAAAGACAAGGCAGTCACGCTAGGCTTCGACATCGTCCACGCAAAGAACTCACCACCTGTTCTAGGAATGCGGGCCTGCCTCGATCTCAACATGGTCAAGTTGGTACACATGGCCACCGCGCAGCCCCACACCAGCATCACGGAGGAGTTCGCGGACGTGTTCGACGGCATCGGACTGTTCCCTGGTGAGTGTACCCTACGCGTGAAGCCAGATGTCACACCAGTGGTGTGTCCACCCCGCCGCATCCCGTATGCACTGCGAGCCCGTCTGAAAGAGGAGCTACACGAGATGGAGAGGCTGGGGGTGATACAAAAAGTGACTGAACCTACCGAGTGGGTAAATGCATTAGTCGTAGTTGAAAAGCCCAAAACAGGAAAGCTGAGAGTGTGCTTAGACCCCCGACCTCTGAATAAAGCCATACAGCGACCCCATTACCCTCTTCCAACGCTGGACGACATCACACCACGACTGGCTGGAGCCAACTTCTTCAGTGTGCTGGACGCCAGATCCGGATACTGGGCAATTAAGCTCAGCCACGAGTCGTCGATGCTGACCACCTTCAACACCGTCTTCGGGAGATACCGATTCATCAGACTTCCCTTCGGCATCATCTCAGCACAAGACGAGTTCCAGCGGAGAGTGGACGAGGCGTAAGAGGGGCTCCCAGGCGTTGCAGCGATCGTCGATGACATCTTGGTGTACGGACGCACGAGAGAGGAACACGACGCCAACCTGCGCGCACTGCTCGAGAGGACGAGAGAGAGGGGGATAAAGCTGAACCGGGAGAAGAGCATCATCTGCGTTCCAGAGGTGAGCTACTTCGGGCACAAGCTGACGCGAGACGGGATCAAACCCGACCCCAGCAAGATTAAAGCCATCAACGAGATGCCGCCACCGAACAACAAAGCAGAGCTCGAGACCATATTGGGCATGGTCACCTACCTCTCCCGCTTCGCTCCCAAACTGTCTGAAACGACAGAACCGCTCCGACAGCTGCTGAAGGAAGGCAACGAGTTTGTGTGGGACTCCAACCTCGACGCAGCATTCCAGTGCGTGAAGGACACGCTGACAAGAGAGCCTGGACCAGTACTCACCTACTACGATCACACGAAAGAGGTGAAGCTACAAGTCGACGCATCGAAAAGCGGACTAGGTGCCGTGCTGCTGCAGGACGAGAGGCCAGTGGCGTATGCATCGAAAGCGCTCAACGAGACCGAGCAAAACTACGCGCAGATCGAGAAGGAGCTGTATGCAGTACTCTTCGGATGCAGGAAATTCCACCAGTACCTGTACGGACGTCAGGTGACAGTCGAGTCAGACCACAAGCCACTCGAGTCAATTATGCGCAAGCCACTGTCAGCAGCACCACCACGACTACAGCGCATGATTCTGCAGCTACAAAGGTACGACATCAACATCACACACAAGCCTGGAAAACAAATCCCTGTTGCCGACACACTTTCCAGGAAGTCAATTGCATGTGATGAACAGTCTCTGTGTGAGGGAATGGACAATCACATTCACACAGTTGTCCGGAACGCCCCCGTGAGCGACCGGAAAATGGCACAAATTAGGATGGCCTCAGCCCAAGACAAGCAGCTCTCGCTACTGAGACAGGTCATTCACTCCGGGTGGCCTGAAGCAAGAAAAAAGTGCTCACCTGAGATCATGGAGTACTGGAACCACCGCGACGAAATCTCAGAGGCTGACGGCATCCTGCTGAAAGGTGAGAAAATCATTGTGCCACACTCACTCAGAACTGAAATGTTATCACTGATACACTCAGGACACTTGGGCATGGAGAAAAGTAAACAGCGGGCACGAGATGTACTGTTCTGGCCAGGCATGCTGAAAGCCATCGACACAATGGTCGGAAACTGCCTCATCTGCCTCGAGCGCCGGAACTCCGTCACCAAAGAGCCCATGATCGCGCATCCCATCCCAGAGCGGCCCTGGCAGGTAGTAGCCACAGACCTCTTCACCTGGAACAACAGTGAGTACATCGTCACAGTGGACTACTACAGCCGATTCTTTGAGGTTGAAAAGATCACCAGCCTCACAGCCTCAGCAGTCATCAAGAAGCTGAAAGCCACATTCGCCAGATTCGGCATACCCCAGACCGTTGTCAGTGACAATGGGCCGTGCTACAGCGCTCAGGACTTCAAGGCCTTCAGTCATGCATGGGACTTTGAGCACATCACCAGCAGCCCCCTGTACCCACAGAGCAACGGGCTGGCCGAGAAGACTGTGCAAACAGTCAAAGCCCTCATGGACAAAGCGAACGCACAAAAGTCAGACCCTTACCTCAGTTTACTGGAGTACCGCAACACTCCAGTGGATGGACTGAAATCACCAGCGCAGCTGCTGATGAGCCGGCGCCTGCGCTCAGTCCTGCCCTCCACCGCGAAACAGCTACAGCCAGAGCTCGCCTGCCGCGACACAGTCCGCACCAGGAGAGAGCTGTGTCAACGGCGACAGAAGCACTACTACGACAGGAACGCCAAAGCACTGCCTACGCTTCCTGCCGGTGCCACCATCCGTCACCAGCTTCCAGACGGCAGGTGGAAACCTGCTGCTGTCATCCAGCCAGCCGACACACCACGGTCGTACAACATCATCACCAGTGAAGGACAGCATCTCCGGCGCAACCGGCGTCACCTTCTTCCCACGGCCGAGGACAGCACCAGCGAGGAGGAGATTCAATCGCAACACAGGTTTGACCCTACAGACAGTGAACCTGAACATTCACAACCAGACACTGATACTACACGCACACCACTTTCCAGCACGAGATCAGGACGCGTCGTGAGACCAACAGCAAGAATGAACCTGTGAAAACTGTTTTTAAACCTGTGAACATGAAAAAAGAAAAGAAAAAAAAAAAGCAATTCACAAAAGATAAGTCTGATAACACTTTCAAAAAAAAAAAAGGAAAACAGACTTCAAAAAAAAAAAAATGAAAAGATGATTCACACAAAAAAAAGACAGAAAAGAAAAGATGAATCACAATTTAAAAAAAAAGAAAGAAAAGAAAATGAAAATATTTTGTTGTCATGATTGTATACACGTATTGTTTTACGTGATTTGATATGTGATTTGACATGATATATGGTAAGATGGTTTAATTATATTGCAGATGTGTTTATGCAATAACAATGTTTTTCTTACAGCTACTGATGCATTTTGAAATGGACTGACAGACAACATGATTATTTAATATCTAATTTTGTGTGATTGATGTGACTGCATAATATATTCTATGTGATTGATTTGATGACTTATTTTAACAGGTGATTGACTTGACATGGTATGGTAAATGTAATGCTTTAAAAGTTATTAATGTATTCGGCAATATAACTACAGTTGTGAATTGAAATAGTACACTGTACATTAATTCTATATTTACTGATTGTTTGTTGAATGTAAGGATTGACCTGTTGTGTTGATGTAACTGAGTTCTTGCTTTAAAAGAAGGGGGATGTAACATATGCATGTTTACGTTGTGCCCCCACCACGTCAATGCAATGTATGTGCCTTACATATTGAGTGCGCCCCTGGCGGCCCGGTGTATTATACCAGTGAATAAATCAGTTAGATTCAGATCAGTGATCGCTCCGTTTAATGTTTGTTTATTTGGACACTTATATGTCAATAGACACAACAAGAACATTACACTGCAGGTTCAGTTGTCCCGGGCCCAGGGAGATGGGGGCCCTGTCGTGCCGAAAAGCGAGTGCCTGCCAGAACACGAGTGCCCTCATTGAAACCAATGGAAACCGATGACCAATTTTTCAGATAGTTTTTACCCATTTTTGCAGATAAATCTGACACAATTTAAGATGGAAAGCCTATCAATAAAGCATCTACATTCCTTCTGGAAGTAAAGAACTGGTTACAATTTCAGTATTATTTCCATGAAAGAATCGAAGAATTGTCATAGCAAATGTTACAGTTTCATTCAAATAGCTCATATTAAGTGCAGGACGAGTAATGTTTCATAAGCATATTTTTAGTTCATAAATTATGTAATTCATTCTGCAAGAAATTGTATAATTTTCTCTCAAAAAATTTCATTGGTTTCAATGAGGGCACTCGTGTTCTGGCAGGCACTCTTTTTTTGGCACGACAGCCCCATAGTTGGGTCCTCCTCATTGCATTGAATGCATGGGGTGGGGGGCCCTATCAGATGACTTTGTCCCGGGCTCAGCCAAAGCTGTCAGCTGCCCAGGGTAGGCCTATTTGTAATTAGTGTTTTTAAATAGGTTACAGCCTACCAGTATGCATCATAGGCATTCACATTTTTGTGTTTCAGAGACATTGCGGTATAATGACATGATCAATATTACAGAGTAGCCTAGTAATAACAGCGTAACATTGTGACTTCGTGTGTGATTTCTGTCCTCATCCCTCAGTGTCCAGGTGTATGTCCATCAAGAGTCCAGAGACCAGAGACCAGAGAGATGGATCCTTCTCCTGAGGAGAAATGAGATCACATGACTATTTTTTGTACTATCATAATAGTCCAATGAACACAATAGGCCGATGAGTAATGGGTTTCTAAACAAAAAACAGCAACAACAAAAAATCAGATATTGATTTAACTTTACCCACAAAAAATCTATAAACAGACTATTTGCACTTTTTATTGACATAACATTGTTTGTAGTGCAAAAGCTTTGAATGTCACGCAGCAGTACATTTTTGGGGAAGTCCTTACAAAAATGAGGCAGAACACCATCCCATTTTAATATAATATCAATGGTAACATGGTCAAACATGTTCTGGCACATTCTGGTCGAAACATTGGCATCGATTAGGCTATTT
>NC_085873.1:12631325-12721325 GCF_034702125.1 Engraulis encrasicolus
AGGAAAACCGTGACTAAGGGACTAAGTAAACTAAGGGAACTGCAGGCAGGTAGATTACAGTAACTTTCTCTCGGTCGGAGTCTGAGGGAGTCAAACCTCATTTTTTTATTTGACGGGGAGATGGCCATATGGCAAGTTAACATTTCCTCGATACTAACTCTCTGTAATACTGGTGTGTGTGTGTGTGTGTGTGTGTGTGTGTGTGTGTGTGTGTGTGTGTGTGTGTGTGTGTGTGTGTGTGTGTGTGTGTGTGTGTGTGTGTGTGTGTGTGTGTGTGTGCGCGCACATGTGTGTCTTGGGACAAACAATAAGATGTATTATTGGCAACAGAAGCAATATGGTGAGCTATACTGTATATAACATGTTTTTGTCGTTGACCTAGATTGACACCAGAGGAGGCAGAGCTCAGGTCCTTTCTGAAGGAGAAGTGTCAACATCTGGTTGAAGGAGTACCACATCAAGGAGGCATCAGATTCCTCCAGGACATCTACACAGATCTCTACATCACAGAGGGGTGGAGTGGAGGGATCAATGAAGAACATGAAGTAAGACAGATTGAGGTAGCATCCATGTTCTATAACAAATGCAGTGATATGAGTGATGTTGAAGAAGGAGAGTCTGGTGATATTGAGGTAGATGAGGATTCTGATGACAGACCAATCAAATGCAGTGACATATTTAAACTCTTACATCAAAAAAGGGATGATTGGCAACATAAATCCACCAGAGTAGTACTGACAAAGGGAGTGGCAGGCATTGGAAAAACCATTTCTGTGCAGAAGTTCATTCTGGACTGGACTGAAGGAGAAACCAATCAGGACATTCACTTCATTATTCCTCTTCCTTTCCGAGAGCTGAACCTGATGAAGAATACAAAACTCAGTCTGGTGGAGCTTATTCAACACTTTTTTGCACAAATTAAAGATCTGAAAGTGCTCTCCAGTTCTGAGTACACCACTCTGTTCATCTTTGATGGTCTGGATGAGTGCAGACTTCGTCTCAATTTCCGCTCTAACCCGAGATGTTGTGAAGTGACAGAGCCAGCCCCAGTAGATGTACTTCTGACCAACCTCATCAGTGGGAATCTACTTCCCTCTGCTCTTGTCTGGATCACCACCCGACCAGCAGCAGCTGGTCAGATCCCTCCTGAGTGTGTGGACCAGGTCACAGAAATAAGGGGGTTCAACGACCCACAAAAAGATGACTACTTCAAGAAGAGCATGAGTGATGAGAACCTGGCCCTACAAGTCATCAGACACCTGAAGTCATCCAGAAGCCTTTATATCATGTGCCATATTCCTGTTTTCTCCTGGATTTTGGCCACTGTTGCTGAGAGAACATCGGAGACAGGGGACATGCCAAGGACTCTCGCTCAAATGTACACTCACTTCCTGGACTTTCAGACTTGCATCAAAAAAGAGAAGTACACAGAGAGAAAAGAGACAGATGAAGAGATGGTTTTCAAACTGGGAAGACTGGCTTTCCAACAGTTGGAGAAGGGTAATCTGATCTTCTATGAGGAAGACCTGAGTGAGAGTGGCATTGATGTCACTGAAGCATCTCTGTACTCAGGAGTGTGTACACAGATCTTCAGAGTGCAGGCTGAGCGGTGCCATGGGAGCGTGTTCAGCTTTGTGCATCTGACCATCCAGGAATTCCTTGCAGCATTATATGTGTTACTCTGCTTCTGCAACATCACCAGAAACATACCGTGCCAACATCAACCCTCTCAGCTCTCCGCTCTGTTCAGAGCAGCAACACTTCAAGACCTACACAAGACTGCAGTGGATCTTGCATTACAGAGTGAAAATGGACACCTGGACCTTTTCCTCCGGTTTCTTCTGGGCCTCTCACTGGAGTCCAATCTGAAGCTCTTAAGACACTTACTGCCACAAATCCATAGCCATCCACAGAGCTTCGGCCAAACAGTCCAGTATGTCAAGCATAAGATCAGATATGAGTCGAAGTTTGATAGAAAGATCAACCTCTTCTACTGTCTGAATGAGCTCAATCAGCACGCTGTAGTGGAGCACATTGACAGGAGCTCACGAAATCTGTCCGTGGAGATGCTCTTACCAGGCGAGTGGGAGACTACAGAGTTTAGTTTTGAGATATCAGAAGAGCAGCTGGATGGGTTTGACCTGCAGAAGTACATAAAGACACCAGAAGAGGATCTGACTGACCTCCTAAGTCCAGATGACGTCCTTGAGAAGCTGGTGCCAGTTGTCATGTCAATGGCCACATCAGCATTGTAAGTAAACCTGCTAAGCTGTGTGTGTGTGTGTGTGTGTGTGTGTGTGTGTGTGTGTGTGTGTGTGTGTGTGTGTGTGTGTGTGTGTGTGTGTGTGTGTGTGTGTGTGTGTGTGTGTGTGTGTGTGTGTGACATCATCACATCATCAAAGCGAGTTTGAAAATTACAACAGAAATGGAAATTATAATGTTGTTGTTGCTGTTGACCCCACAAGTGTTTTGAGTATAATTCCCATATAGATGGGCCAATCCTCACAATATTCATGCACAACATGTACAACATATGTATTGACAAACTGCTAGAAGGACAAGTGTTTCTGATGAAATTTGCAGAAATGGAAAATATGTGCCCAGGCTCATAAATGACCCCACTCGGTCGTTTTAGGGTTAGTGCTCGTAAGTGTGTATTATATGTAAGGTAAGTGTAAGTGTGTGTAATAATCAGATGTGTAATTATGTTTCTCCCAGGCTGTGGGAGTGCTCCCTCACAGAGAGGAGTTGTGCTGCAATAGCAGGTTTTGACAGATCAGCATCCTGCACTTTGAGGAGTCTGGTGCTGAGTCGCAATGCGATTCATGATGCAGGCGTTCAACATCTCTCAGACCTCCTCAAGGATCCTCAGTGCGAACTGGAGACACTAGAGTGAGTGGTAACACACAACAACAGACGTGTGGGGGGTGCCACTGATGGGGTTTTGTGTGTGTGATGGGAGGGATACACATAAGTAGTGATCCAGAGCCGTTAACAAAGAGAGTTTGGCCAACTATGGGTTCGAACGTTGAGCTATCCTGCTATGCTGATTGGTTCTGGGCTGGTCACATGTTTAATGGACGCCATGTTTGCTCCCCATAGTCCCACAATGAGCATATATCAGATATAAGAATTAACACTTCACTATATTATTATTACATTTTTATTTTGCCACACTGTTGTGCATATGACTGTAGTGCAGGACCGGGTCAGGAGAAAAAACAACATTGTTTAAATCGTGACAGAAACGGAGTATTTGGCACATAAACGGATATAAACTCCCCTTTATATAAAGGTCAGAAGGAAGAACTGGAAAGCGACAGATTTCTCCATGTTGTGTGAGGTAAATGTCATTTTTTCCTTCAAATTTTGTTAACAATTACTTTTGAAAGAAATAGTCATGATGGCATTGACCATGCTCTCAAAAACTCCTGACCGCACTTTAGAAATGATGAAGTTTGAAGTTTCTGTCATAGCTTGAAATCAGCTTGTCATATCTTAATTGCCATCTGTATCTCTGATGCTGTACTGTGAAAATATAACTTTGCCCTGCGCAGTACCGAGTTATCATTGCTGTCACGCTGGAGTCTAAGGTGGTTATGGTCATTTTTTCTCTGCGATTTACATAAACTCACGTCCTGTCTGGTCTCGTCCAGTTCTACTGTCAAAATGCGTTTTGAATGCACTTCAGAGCACATCAAAACGGTTATTTACTACTACTAAATGTTTGTTATTTACTAACTACTAAATCTCGACACAATGTGAAACTTTGCTGCAAGCATCACCAGGGTCGCTGTACATTGTTGTGGTTATTATTTGTGTATATTACTTACATATCGACTTTGACGTTGGCCCTATCTAGGCAACAACAGCACAGAAAGCAATGCAAGTTATGTACTGTGCTGACCAAACCCTCTTTTAAGCAAACTCCTTCTATACGAACAAAGTTGTTAACGTTTGTGTTCATATGTTGGGATAATGATAATACTACAACCGAAGTTTGATGATCTATTGAGCCTTATTTGTATTTTAAATCCAGCGATTCTGACATAAGCTGCCCATAGAGTTACACTGTGGAATCTTCGCCGTGCGAAGCAAACATGGCGTCCACGATTCGGGTTGGCCAAACTCTCTTATATACGGCTCTGTAGTGATTGTGTGTGTGTGTGTGTGTGTGTGTGTGTGTGTGTGTGTGTGTGTGTGTGTGTGTGTGTGTGTGTGTGTGTGTGTGTAAGAGAGAGAGAGATGGAAGTAAAGGGTGAGGAATTATGGGTCCCTGGAAACAAAACTTTTGTTGTTGTTAAGGATGATATATGTGTGTTTTTTCTGATTGTGTGCATGCAGTCTCTGTGTGTGTGTGTGTGTGTGTGTGTGTGTGTGTGTGTGTGTGTGTGTGTGTGTGTGTGTGTGTGTGTGTGTGTGTGTGTGTGTGTGTGTGTGTGTGTGCGTGCGTGCGTGCGTGCGTGCGTGCGCATGTATTTGTAACTCTGTGTGTGTGTGTGTAATTGCCTCTCAGAGCAGGTGTGCTGGTGAACAAGTGTGTGTGTGTGTGTGTGTGTGTGTGTGTGTGTGTGTGTGTGTGTGTGTGTGTGTGTGTGTGTGTGTGTGTGTGTGTGTGTGTGTGTGTGTGTGTGTGTGTGTGTGTGTGTGTGTGAAGGGAGTTAGGGGGTGGGGATTTAAAATTCCCTCGATACTAACTCTGTGTTACACTGACACGTTTGTGTGTGTGTGTGTGTGTGTGTTTATGTGTATGTGTGTGTGTGTGTGTGTGTCATCTCTTCACCTCACTTCTACTCCTCTATTCTCATCCCTCCCTCGACTTCTTTATAGTTATTCCCCTACTTGTTTGTTTGTTGTTGTTGTGTGTGTGTGTGTGTGTGTGTGTGTGTGTGTGTGTGTGTGTGTGTGTGTGTGTGTGTGTGTGTGTGTGTGTGTGTGTGTGTGTGTGTGTGTGTGTGTGATTGGTAGGTGGATGGATCGAGAGTTTACATCCCTTGTTGATACTGACTCTGTCTAACACTGGTGTGCGTGTGTGGGTGGGTGTGTTTGTGTGTGTGAGTATGTTTTCATTGGAAATCTTGAAGACCATGTGTGTATTGGCCACTCATAGACTTTGCACATGTCTGTAAATGACAGCAATTCTGTGTTATATGTAGCGGTAAGTATGTGTAATAATCAGATGTGTCGTTATGTTTCTCCCAGGCTGAGGAATTGTTCCCTCACAGAGAGGAGTTGTGCTGCAATCGCAGCGGCTGTCAGATTAACCTCCTACAGTTTGAAGAGTCTTGTGCTGAGTCGCAACCCACTTCATGATGCAGGTGTTCAGCATCTCTCAGACCTCCTCAAGGATCCTCAGTGCAAACTGGAGACACTAGAGTAAGTGTTAACACACAACAGACCTGTGGGGGGCGCCTCTGATTGGGTTTGGAATGTGTGATGGCAGGGATGCATATGAGTAGTGAACTGCTCTGTGTGTGTGTGTGTGTGTGTGTGTGTGTGTGTGTGTGTGTGTGTGTGTGTGTGTGTGTGTGTGTGTGTGTGTGTGTGTGTGTGTGTGTGTGTGTGTATTTTCACCTCCCTCTACTCCTCTATTCTCATCCCTTCCTCAACTTCTTTATTCTCATTCCTCTACGTCCCTCTACTTATTTGTTTGTTGTAGTGTGTGTGTGTGTGTGTGTGTGTGTGTGTGTGTGTGTGTGTGTGTGTGTGTGTGTGTGTGTGTGTGTGTTCATGGGAAATATTGAAGGCCGTGTTCGGATTGGCAAGACATCACAAGAGTGCTGTCTGTTGATATCTGTTGATGAAAGCAAGTGTGTGTTATATGTAGAGATAAGTGTGTGTATTAATAAGATATGTTATTGTGTTTCTCCGAGGCTGATGGACTGCGACCTCACTGAGAAGAGTTGTGCTGTAATAGCACTAGCTACAAGATCATCCTCCTGCAGTTTGAAGAGTCTAGTCCTCACCAACAATAGGATTCATGATGCAGGAGTTCAGCATCTATCAGACCTCCTCAAGGACCCTCAGTGCAAACTTGAGACACTGGAGTGAGTGTTAACACACCTGAGAGGGCGCCACTGATAGGGTTTTGGGTATATGATGGGAGGGATACACATGAGTACTGAACCAGTGTGTGTGTGTGTGTGTAAGATAAGATGGATGACATACGGCTACTAAGATCAGCGAACAAAACCGTGAGGAACTGCTGCGTTACGGTGTTCACCGAATCATGGCTGAACGACGGCATACCCGATTCGGCTTTACATCTGGAACAACTAACGTGCCACCGAGCGGACAGAGCCCTTGCAGAGAAAAAACGAGGAGGAGGAATATGTGTCTACACACATGATGCTTGGTGCAATAATGCTACGGTAACACAGAGGCACTGCTCTCCACGAGTGGAGTTCATGATTATCAAGTGCCGACCCTTCTATCTACCCAGAGAAATATCCGCTATCCTATTAGTCGCCGTCTACCTCCCACCCAGCAACAACAATGGCGTCATAAGCGAGGCACTGAACGAGCTGCATCGGGGCATCAGTGAACAACAAGATGCACACCCAGATGCCTTCACAGTGGTACTAGGAGATTTCAACCACGGAAATCTCAAAACAGTACTTCCAAAATTTCATCAACATGTCAACTTCCCAACAAGAGGACAAAACACCCTGGACCTCGTTTACACAAATCAGAAGAGAGCATACAAGGCAAAGCCCATCCCCCACATTGGATCATCAGACCACACGACAATTCTGCTACTGCCAGCTTACAGACAAAAGGCAAAACTCACCAAACCAGTTCAGAAGGAGGTGAGAAAATGGCCTGAGGGAGCCATCTCACGACTTCAGGACTGCTTTGAAACCACAGACTGGGACATTTTCAAAACAACTGCCACCCACAGCAATCACATTGACATTGAGGAGTACACAGACACTGTGACCTCCTACATCACAAAATGCATCGATGATGTTACAGAAATAAAACACATCACTACCAGGGCCAACCAGAAGCCATGGTTCACAGGAGACGTTCACCGACTGCTGAGGGCCAGAGACAAAGCCTTCAGAGCAGGAGACGTAGCTGGCCTAAAGACAGCAAGGGCTAACCTGTCCCAGGGCATCAGGAAAGCAAAAAAGGAATACTCAGACAAAATAACAACACACTTCAAAGACAGCAGAGATGCACAGAGCCTGTGGCAGGGCATACAGGCCATCACGGACTATAAGCCTGCACCACGAAGCTGTGACAACAACACCTCTCTGCTAAACGACCTGAACAGTTTCTTTGCCCGCTTTGAAGCACAAAATGACACTCACCCACAGAAAACTCCCCCTCCCCCCCATGATCAACCCCTTTACCTGTCCTCTGCCAGTGTTAAGAGGACACTGGCCACCATCAACCCACGCAAAGCAGCTGGCCCAGACAACATACCAGGCCGAGTGTTGAAGGATTGTGCAGAAGAGCTGAAGGATGTCTTCACAGACATCTTTAACATCTCTCTGGAGCAAGCAGTCATCCCATCACTTTTCAAAGCTGCTACCATCATACCTGTGCCGAAGAAATCATCACCATCATGCTTCAATGACTACCGTCCTGTAGCACTGACGCCCATAATCATGAAGTGCTTCGAACGGCTAGTCCTGTCACACATCAAAGCCACCCTACCCCCCACCCTAGACCCCTACCAGTTCGCATACCGAGCCAAGCGATCCACGGAGGATGCAATTTGCTCTGCCCTCCATCCAGCCCTCACCCACTTGGACAATAAAGACTCATATGTGAGAATGCTGTTCATTGACTTCAGTTCAGCATTCAATACCATAATACCACAACAACTCATCAGAAAACTGGACAAACTAGGTTTCAGCACCTCCCTCTGCAACTGGCTGCTAGACTTCCTGATGCAAAGACCACAAGCAGTACGGGTAGGGAACAACACCTCGAGCACCCTGACCCTGAGCACGGGGGCTCCGCAAGGTTGTGTTCTCAGCCCCCTGCTGTTCACGCTGCTGACACATGACTGCACAACAACCACAGCACTAACCATCTAGTGAAGTTTGCGGATGATACAACACTGGTGGGCCTCATCACCAAGGGCGATGAGACTCACTACAGAGAAGAAGTAGACCTGCTGGCCAGATGGTGCAAAGACAACAACCTCCTGCTGAATGTCAACAAGACCAAGGAGATTGTTGTCAACTTCCAAAGGGTCCAAAAACAACTGCCACCACTGACCATCGACGGCGATGCTGTGGAGAGAGTGAGCAGCACCAAGTTCCTTGGAGTGCACATCAGCGACGACCTCTCTTGGACCACCAACACTACATCACTGGCGAAGAAGGCCCATCAGCGTCTCTACTTCCTGCGCAAACTAAAGAAGGCAAGTGCTACACCCTCCATCATGACAACATTCTACAGAGGAACCATAGAGAGCGTCGTGTCCAACTGCATCACAGTGTGGGGAGGAAGCTGCACGGAGAAAAACAGGAAGACACTCCAGCGTGTTGTGAACACAGCGAAGAAGATCATTGGAGTACCACTCCCCTCCCTGCAGGACATTTACACCACACGCCTCACCCGGAAAGCACTGATGATCATCAAAGACACAAGCCACCCTGCACATAAACTGTTCAGCCTCCTGCCCTCTGGAAAGAGGTACAGGCGCCTCCGTTCCCGTACCACCCGGCTGGCGAGCAGCACAATGCACCAAGCGATCAAGATGCTGAACACTCAACCCACTCTCCCTCCACTGTCAGCCTCTAGCCAGCAAGGCCACTGACAACCCCCCCCCCCCACTGTCAGCCTCTAGCCAGCAAGGCCACTGACAACCCCCCCCCCCATCCCCCACCACCATATCTGCGACTGAACATTCCACCTGCACTACTATACTTGTGACTGAACTTTCAACCTGCACTAACTCAAAACATGCACACACACACACACACACACACACACACACACACACACCACACACACACACACACACACACACACACACACACACACACACACACACACACACACACACACACAAGCACACTGCACTTTCTGCACTAAACCCAAACATACACACACTGACACACACACACACACACACACACACACACACACACACACACACACACACACACACAGAGACACACGAACACACACACAAGACGCACACCGCACCTTCTACCTGCACTAAACACATACACACACACACACACACACACACACACACACACACACACACACACACACACACACACACACACACACACACACACACACTGCTGCTGGTGTACTTGACAGACCTTTTTATATTTATTTTCTTCAAAATGCTACTATTACCATGTCAGAACGCTATAAAGGACTTTTTTTTAGGAAAAGCACAAAAACACAACAAATACCTCTTAATGTATGTCCTCTACAAGTCTTCTGTTGTCCAGTCTTGCACTTTAAATGTCTGTATGAGCACTGTCTATGTCCATACTGTCTTAAGTCCATGTATAAGTACTGTCTATGTCTATACTGTCTATGTCCTTACCTTAATTAGTCTATGTCTGTATGGGAAAGCAAGAAATGTAATTTCAAATTCTTTGTATGACCAGTGCATGTAAAGAAATTGACAATAAAACCTACTTGACTTGACTTGACTTGACTTGTGTGTGTGTGTGTGTGTGCACACGCACGCACGTAAGTGTACGTACAAGTGCGGGTTGTAGCGAAGGGGAGTAGAGTTGCCCAGCTGGGACTTGAACCATGACCTTCTGGGGTAGTAAATTGGGGCTCTGACTGCTACACCAAAGAGCCTGGCTTCTACTACTCCCCTTCGCTACAAATGGTGTCAGAAGTGGGATGGTACCGTGAGGCCATCGGAAGCGTACCCATTGTGTGTGAGCCGTGATTCCATGTGAGGGACCCTCAGAATTGGTGACCCCGGTTTGAGGGACCCCAGTGATGGGTGAAGCATTAATGACGGGGCACACTGGTTGGGAGAAGCATGATGGGCAGTTGCGTGAGGGACACCATGAGTGTGTGAAGCGCACGGGTGCGCTTCCCGAAGGGGAAGGCAGTGTGATGGAGTGACCATCACTAGGGTTGTGGGTGCCTTCTGACGGTCACACCAACGAGTCTGGCTCTTTGGTGTAGCGGTCAGAGCCCCAGTTTACTACCCCAGAAGGTCTGGGTTTGAGTCCCGGTTGGGCAACTCTACTCCCCTTCGCTACATGGGTGTCATCTCTTCACCTCCCTCTACTCCTCTATTCTCATCCCTTCCTCAACTTCTTTATTCTCATTCCTCTACGTGCTCCTTCTTGTCTGTTACAGTGTGTGTGTGTGTGTGTGTGTGTGTGTGTGTGTGTGTGTGTGTGTGTGTGTGTGTGTGTGTGTGTGTGTGTGTGTGTGTGTGTGTGTGTGTGTGTTTGGAATGATTAGGTGGATGGGGAGTTAATGTGCCCTTAATGCTGACTAACACTGGTGTGTGTGTGTGTGTGTGTGTGTGTGTGTGTGTGTGTGTGTGTGTGTGTGTGTGTGTGTGTGTGTGTGTGTGTGTGTGTGTGTGTGTGTGTGTGTGTGTTCATCGGAAATCTTGAATTCCTTGTCTGTATTACCACTCATAAAGAGTGTATGTCTGTGGATGAGAGCGGAAGTGGAAGTGTGTAATATGTAGAGGTAAGTGTGTAATAATCAGATGTATCATTGTGTTTCCCAGGCTGCAAGTTTGTTCCCTCACAGAGAAGAGTTGTGCTGCGATAGCAGCTGCTGCAAGATCAACCTCCTGCTGTTTGAAGAGTCTTGTGCTGAGTCAAAATAGGTTACAGGATGCAGGCGTTCAGCATCTCTCAGGCCTCCTCAAGGATCCTCAGTGCAAACTGGAGACACTAGAGTGAGTGTTAGCACACAACAACAGACCTGTGGGGGCCGCCACTGATTTGGCTTGGGGTGTGTGATGGGAGGGATACATATGAGTAGTGAACTGCTGTGTGTGTGTGAGGGATACATATGAGTAGTGAACTACTGTGTGTGTTGCCCATTCATCACAAGAGTGCATGTCTGTTGATGAGAGAAAGTGTATGTTATTAGTAGATGTAAATGTGTGTAATAATCAGATATGTCATAATGTTTCTCCCAGGCTGGCGGCTTGTTCCATCACAGAGAAGAGTTGTGCTGCAATAGCAGCGGCTGCCAGATCAATCTCCTGCCGTTTAAAGAGTCTAGTCCTCACTTACAATAGTATTGATGATGCAGGATTTGAGCATCTCTCAGACCTCCTCAAGGATCCTCAGGGAAAACTGGAGACAGTAAAGTGAGTGTTGACATGCAGCAACAGACCTGTGGGGGGCGCCAGTGATGGGTTTTGGGTGTGTGATGGGAACGATACACATTGATTATTCAACTACTACTGCACGCGTGCGCGCGTGCGTGCGTGTGTGCGTGCGTGTTCTCTGCCAATCCAACAGTATTATTCACAGCTCACCATTCAGTCTCTCAGCTTCACCTCCTCTCTACTCCTCTATCTCATCCCTCTCTGTACTTGTTCATTTTCATCTTTTCACCTATCCTTCACCTCCTTCTACTTCTTTATTCTCATCCCTCTACACACCTATACTTGTTTGTTTGTTGTAATATGTGTGTGCGTGTGTGTGTGTGTGTGTGTGTGTGTGTGTGTGTGTGTGTGTGTGTGTGTGTGTGTGTGTGTGTGTGTGTGTGTGTGTGTGTGCATTTGTAATCTTGGGGATTTGTGTGTAATTGCCTGTCATAGCAATTGTACTGGTGAGAGCATGTGTGTGTGTGTGTGTGTGTGTGTGTGTGTGTGTGTGTGTGTGTGTGTGTGTGTGTGTGTGTGTGTGTGTGTGTGTGTGTGTGTGTGCAACCGTATCTCACTCATTTCGTAAAGTCTTCACGAAAATAATATATTAATTTTCGTGGTGCATTCACGTTATTGCCCGCCTTTCGTAAAGTCTTCACGCTGCCTATTCACTTGAATTGCCCGACCTGTTGCCTAGTGACCCACTAGTTTGATGCCCTTTCGGTAGCCTACTGTCACATGGTAATCAAACATTTCAAAAAGCAATTTAGGGTTAGGTTTAGGGTCAAGGTTAGGGTTAGGGTTAGGTTTAGGGTTAAGTAGGGTTAAGGTTAGGGTTAGGTTTAGGTTTAGGTTTAGGTTTAGGTTTAGGGGACATAAGGCGTAAGTACCGAAAGGGCGTCGAATCAGTGAGTCCCGCGTGTATCAGCAGTGTTCTGTCAGCACCCCCTCCCCGCCCCTGCAGACGTTTGGATAACCATAGCAGCAGTGGGGCAATTCAAGTGAATAGGCAGCGTGAAAATTAATCTATTATTTTCGTGAAGACTTTACGAAAGGCGGGCAATAACGTGAATGCACCACAAAAATTAATCTATTATTTTCGTGAAGACTTAACGAAAGGCGTGAGATAGGGCTCGTGTGTGTGAGAGAGAGAGCAAGCATGCTTGCACTGTAGTCAAGACCTTTAGTATTCCATCTTTAACCTGATTATCCTGTTGGAATCCTGATCTGTTTGAATCGTTTTGGCTCTGGGCATGTAATCCCAGAGAGAGAGAGAGAGAGAGAACTGCAGATGTCCTGGAGTTAGTTAGTATAGGTCCCCACTTTAATGTGATACTTGTATCATCTGTGTGAATCTCCTTTCCTCTACTCTAGACTAGGTTGCCCTCCTCGTACCTTGAGAAGGGAGATTGCAGCAGCAGCAGCAGCAGCCTCAAGTAGCAGCTCCTACTCCTCAGATGTTGCAGAGCTGCATCTCACACACATCACTCAGAAGCATCCAGGAACACAGCTGCTCTCTCTCCACACTCCCACCTCAGTCTGCATCACACATGGCCCTGTTGATGACACAGAGAGGGGCTGTGAATGCTTTGCTGAAGTTCCAGACACCTGTCACTGGGTCCTGGTGGAGCCTGAAGTATCCATAGAGAGGAGTATCTCATCCTACAGCCTGAACTCTGCTGCAGGGAGCTATGAGTGCTCAGAGTCCAGTCTGCGTTGGTCATGTGTTTGTCCAGTCACCTTGCAGTATCGCTTCATGGACTGGCAAATCTTTGCTGAAGAGCTGGCACACATGCAATGCAGTCCAGCTGGTCCTCTGATGGACATCAAACTCATGTCTGGAGAGCTGGAGGAGATCCAGCTGCCTCATTTCCTGTGTTTGGGGGGCGTCGAGGCCACACACGATTCTGTCAGACTATTGCATGCACAGGACAGCAGAGTGTGTTTGGAAAAATGTGAGGTGACCCGACACCATGCCAGTCTTCTCCAGCCCTCCCTGTCTCTGCTCGGACCGTTGTACTACCTTCTGGATCTGTTGTCTCCTAAAGCCCACTGTGAGATGCTGCTGTTTTATGAACACACCACTCCTGGACTGAAGCTTCGCACCTACCTGGTGCCCAATGACCAGGGACACATAGATGCCATTCACAAGCAGGAGGAAAAATGGAAGGGGGAGAGGATCAAGAGGAACAGCAAAGTGCGTCCACCCCTCTGCTTGAAAGACACCTTCCGTGTGACGACGTCGTGCCAATCAGAGATCGATCCAGAAGAGATAGACCTGGTTCCACTCTCCGTTGGTAACTTGTGTGAGGTTTACATGCAGCAGCCAGAACAGACCTTTGATGTGGAGGTTACCAACACTCAGCACACTGAGCCAGTCCACAAGATTACCATTGGTAGTAAGGACTACATGACAACACAGGACAATGCAGGACAACGCAGCACCAGTGTAAGAATCAGTCTGTTCATTGGCTTCACACATCACCAGTGTTGGAATCCTGCCATTGGTTTAGGGCAGTACCAGTGTTAGAACCAGCCTGTTCATTGTTGCAGCTGAGCACAAATGTTTGAATTAGGCTCTGCGTTGTACTGCATTGCAGTTTGCAACTTGAAGAAATGGTACGTAGCTGAAGCTACTGAAGCTGATGACCGTAATAAGAATAGCACCGTAGCTCAGGATGCTTTTCACATGTACTACCAGTACTCTTTGTTGCTGTTGCTATGCCAATGCTGCTGAACAGGATACAGTTGAGTGAAGTTAAACTTACTCCTGACCCACTATAGAATATACATAATGGAATAAGACTAAGCACACTCCAAAACGACCACCATCACAAATTTGAATTACTTGTATTTCTATTAGTTGTAAAATGTTATGTTCCGCCATGCTCTCCCAAATCAGTACCATATAATGTATGTGCTTCCAAATAATTCATTTTTATTGTGTACACCATGAGGAAATCTGCAGCTATAGGTGAAGTAGTATCACTTCTCAATACAGATGCATTTGTGTACGAAATACAAATTAAATCTTACACAGTGGACCGTAAACGTCCATTTTAGCCTAAGCCCTTTTTGGGAAAAGGTGCCCTCTCCCTATTAAAACCTAAATATCTCAGCCTCCGAAGCATAAGTTGCATTTAAAAGCTAGAACATTCATTCTTTTTACTTTAATGTGTTCATTCAGCTGTAACATACCCACATTTGTAGCCCCTTAATGCGTACGCTGTGTACCTCCTGTGGCACGCTGTAATAGACATTGAAAATTAACTACTATAGTACTACACTACTATGACAGTCCACGGGGCCTTTAGTAATACAATATAACTTGGTCATTACCATTCTGGTAAAAGCTAAACGTAATTTATAATGCCGTGTCTTAAGGGGTTAATAAAACAGCTCAAATCTCAAGAACCTGCATGCAGCGTACCTGTATATGTCGCTCCAGGACACAATGGGTTAATCCGTTTTTCCTTTTCGCTTTCGTTTTCCTTTTTCAGTCTGACATGATGCCACAGTCTGTTCCTGTTCTCGTCCTGCACTGCCTGTGCAGTGCTCTGGATGATGTGGGCTCTGACAAGCTGAAGCGTTTTAAGACATATCTGTCTGAGAAGATCGTGGAGGGCTTTGAACCCATTCCCAGAGGACAGCTGGAGCAGTGTGATGCCACAGAGATTGCCTCTAAGATGAAGGAGGTATATGGGGAGGATGGAGCCGTGAAACTGACTCTGACCATCTTGAGGATGATAAAATGCAATGCTATTGCAGACAGACTGCAGGTACTGTAACACACACACACACACACACACACACACACACACACACACACGCACGCACACACACACACACACACACACACACACACACACACACACACACACACACACACACACACACACACACACACACACACACACACACACACACACACACACACACAGTTAACACACACAAGGTCTGGGTGTCTTTGGGGAATGTTGGCTTGCCACGGTCTGGGTTTGTTTTTGGGAATTTTGCTAAGGCCTGGGTGGGTTTTTGGGAATATTGACATGCTAAGGCCTGGGTGGGTTTTTGGGAATATTGACATACTAGCGTCTGTTGAGTTTTTGGAGATGTTGCTAGGGTCTGTGTGTGATTTGGGGGATGTTACTGGTTGGTTGGGTAAATATGTGTTTAAAAAGGAGGTAGATTAGGTTTGGATATGTTGCTGGGTGTCTGCGATGGAGAGTTCAAGAGCCTGAATCCCTGCCATGTAACACCATGGCTGCCAACATTGAACCCCTTTTGATTGGCCATGTTGCTTTGCATTACAGGAGTCCCTCACCTCAGCAGGCCAGCTTCGACTTGGCAAACTCGATGGCTGCAGGTTTCGACTTGGTGACTCTGCTGGTTTCAGAATATCTTCCCCCTGAGCCCCTCGCCCTTGTCTGAGACTCTCGTCTCTCACTCAGAGGTGCTATCAACAAATTATCCAACTAGCTCGCTTCGTGCCTATTTTGGCCAGGGAAACTCATGTCAATAAATTTCATGTTGTAGGCTACTAATTAATGTAGCCTATAGGAGTCTGTGCTAATTATTATGCTAAAATAGGCTATATGTATCGGTGTAGCTATTTTAAGACTGTCTCCTGGCTGTCTAGAAAATTACCCGTCTAGAAAACGTTTGTCAGTTGTCAGAACTCATTTGACATCCTTCCCAACAACTGACACACAGGGTACCCGGTGCCCTCTTGAGATGTGAGAACATTTGTACCTGCCACTTCAACTTTACAGTGGATTGGACTTTGCCGTGAAAATGGTCTTCATTCCATCTCCTTTATCTTGTAACAGAGTCTTATGGTCCAAATGTGTTCCATTTTGCAGTAATTACAATATTGGCTTTGAAGGCAGTTTCAATGTTGGTGTAGTCTCTGCAACTGTACCTTTGTATAGGGCAGGATAGCCAAAGCATACACTATGTCTCCATGTCAAACACTGTAAGATGATATGCATGGCATGATTGCATACATTTTATGTAACAGCATGTGTGACCATCTCTGGCTGGTTGGCAAAATTGTAGACATGTCTGTGTGACCATCTCCGATTGTGTGAGGTTTTTTTTAAATTGTATTGGTTGAGGTTTTTGTATAGTGTTGAGTTGAGCTCGCGAAGGTTAAGGCCCAAATTACTGCTGTAAACTCTGGCTGGCTTTCAGACTGTGCATAAGGGCTATAATGGGTGATGTTTGGTGTCTGAAGTACAGGTTACAGGTTTATCCACTAGATGGAGTGAGTGAGTTAAAGAGATACTCAGTATGGGACACGTTTCTGCATTCATCCAGCTGCCCTGCCATGCTGAACCAAGTTACTGACTGTTGCCATTTTCTCTCTTAATTCATGACAATGTAAATGTTTGAGAATAAACGAGCAATTGTAATGTATGGCATTTTTTCATGGCATATGCCTAATGGTACCTTCCAACCTTAGTCAGCATGTCAACCTAACTAACTGATGGGCATCTGCTTATTTGATGTAGTTTCGATAAGGAAGTCGTTTTTCATATGGTTTGTTTGCACTGAGGAAGGTCTGCTGACATGTGCACATGTGGGGTAGCACCTTAGTCACTTGTACATGTTATCATTTGTATGGAAAGCAATAAAGAAATTCAATTAAGAAATTCAGAAAGCAATTGCGAATCTACTCTAGGAGAGGAAAAGTTGAAGAAGACTGACAATCAAAATTGACATGCAGTCTTTTATTAACAGTACATTTCCAATATTTACATTTGTAAAAAAAAACAAAAAAAAAAACACTTTTATTGTTACAATTATTTGTGTTTGTTGACGACAGAAGATTGACAACTACAAAGGATATAGTTCAGTATATTACAATATTTGACATTTCTAGAATACTTTTATGTTTGTAGAAAATAATAATTTGATGTTTGTAGTACAAAGTGCAATTCCATTGGTCAGTAATGTAAATGTAAAAAGTGTATCCATTATTAGTGCAGAAGAAAAAGATCACAAAACAAGATTACAGGTACATTATTTTAGCAAAAGTATTCGCTAACCTGCCTTGACTCACATAGGAATTTAAGTGCCATCCCATTCCTAATCCTTCTTGAATCCTAAGGGTTCAATATGATGTCGGTCGACCTTTTGCAGCTTCAGGATACAAAAAAATACTCTACAATTCCATGTTCTACAATTCCATCGTATCCTGAACCAGGCAGAGCATCTTTGAAATTAATTAAAGCAGAGACTGAGAGGCAGGCCCTCTCAACCAATATCCGTGCGCTATGCGCTTCTGGAAGAATGGTTTAAAATTCCCATAAATACACTCCTCAACCTTGTGGACAGCCGTTCCAAAAGAGTTGAAGCTGTGCCTGGACCAAGGATTTTTTTCCTTCTGTCTTTTTTGAGAGTTGAAGCTGTGTTGGCTGCAAAAGACGGGCCGCCATCATATTGAACCGTATGAACTATAAACGTCACCATTCACTGTTATAGGCTAATGATATTTACAAAGATAAAGTTGTGTCTCTTCACAGTTATCATTGTAGATGTGAATGGGCCTTCATGCTCTTAATTCTAATGTTAATCCATGCAGAAATATTCACAGCTTTAAATAGTGCAGCAAGGCTTCCCGGTCCTTGCTCTGTGTTTGTATGTGTGTGTGTGTGTGTGTGTGTGTGTGTGTGTGTGTGTGTGTGTGTGTGTGTGTGTGTGTGTGTGTGTGTGTGTGTGTGTGTGTGTGTGTGTGTGTGTGTGTGTGTGTGTGTGTGTGTGTGTGTGTTTGTTCCTCACTTTGAAGTTCTTCTGCCTTGTTCTAGACAGCCGTGGCACCAGCACTAGATGTTGCGGGGCACCATATAGAAATTTAATTCATACGTGTTGCCTCATAATACAACCATAGCAAGTCAATAGTCATGAATGCTTTATGCACAATTCTATGAATTTACCGAAATTCATTTTGGGCCGCAACTGCAACCATGTGAGCCCCCAGCCAGGAACCTCTGGGCCCCCAGAATTGTCCTGTCCTGATCTCCTGGTGGCCCTGATAAGCATCCTCAGAAGGCCATGTGCGCTAAGCTCCATAGGCAGTAGCTGCCATAGGCAGTAGGCTATACTGCTAAATGTACAAATGTTACAGTAATAATATATAGGCTTGCATTATTATACTGTATGTAACATGATCAAACATGTATTATGTAACACGTTCACTAGTCATGAAGAGACAAGTGCAAATTCTGCAAATTGACAGCCATTGAAAAGCAGTGTGAGGGAAAGAGCTGGAAATGGGCGTCATGGTTTAACTTCACATGGACGGGGTGTCCGGCTTCATCTTCTCCATCTCACAAGACTTCCTTCGGATAGTGAGAGTCACCTGGATGAGGCAGAGGGGAGACTCATTCAGTCTTCATTTTACAGTACATGTTTCTTAGCACTTTTGTATGAGTTATATTTTGGAATTAATGATAGTACATTAAAGTAAATGTGTTTTTAAACATTTTGAAAACGTTTGAAAACAGGGCTTTGAACCATTATTTTTTTCCAAACGTTCCGTTACGAACAGAAACGGAATTATAACGTTTCCGGTTATGGGTTCCACCAATAAATTGACGTTCCCGAACCGGTTAGAACAAAAAAATATTGTTCCCGGAATGGTTAATTTCGTTCCTGTCAGCTGATTACTCCCCATAGGCCTAACTGACGTTAATTATCCGAGAAAGACGGAAGTACAAGTGAGCCTATATTCCAAACTGTTTATTCAAGCGGATGAAAAATATAAATATCCTCCAGAATTTTGTCATTCAGGGACGACCTAAGCGGAGAAGCGGAGAATAAACCTCAATGATGAAAATGCGCGCTCCACGCTGACTTGGGTCACGGGGAGCGCTATGATGGACATTGTGAGTTTGTGCATATTTGAAGCGGCCATGGATGCCCAATAACACCGAACATTTTCGGTGCGCTTTACATGCGCTTCTCTGCAATGTCTTACAATGATGCAATGGAAACTCTGCCCTTTTGTATGACAGTGGTTTCTCTAAGTGGAGTGGAGACTTTGTAATCCACAGCTCTCTCTCCATTCAGTCAGAGAATGTCTGATGTCACACAGGACATGAACCTCAGCTGTCATGGTAACGTGTGCAGGAAAATAATAACTTTTTTTTAGATTGAGGAACGGTATTAACCGGTATTAACCGGTAACCATTATTTTTAACTAAGTGTTCCCGTTCCAGACAATTAAAAATAATAACGTTTCCGGTTTCGTTTC
This sequence comes from Engraulis encrasicolus, assembly GCF_034702125.1. Taxonomy (NCBI): domain Eukaryota; kingdom Metazoa; phylum Chordata; class Actinopteri; order Clupeiformes; family Engraulidae; genus Engraulis; species Engraulis encrasicolus. Next base: position 12,650,876 of record NC_085873.1, read on the forward strand.
TGTTCCCTATAAAATACAAAAAGTTCCCGGTTTTCGTTTTCGTTCCTTGAACCGGTTCAAAGCCCTGTTTGAAAACATTTCCTTGCATAACAAAACAACCTCTGTATTCATCCATAACCTGCCTGCACACCCAGTAGGTCCTCCCCAATGTATATACTGCGGCACTTTGTTTTACATTAACTCTATACTGCTGTATTCTGTATTCACCCCACACTCTGTACTTGTTTTTTATGCCTTGTGCATAGTAAAGCAAATGGGTGTTAATATTGTGGCTGTTAATCCAGTGTAAAGTTATACAACTCTAGATACAGTATATACGACAATGAGGAGAGTCAGATTACTCTAGCAGTGGAGTCAAAACACAGAGTAAAAATTAGCAGATGACCAACGTACTGTAATATCAACTCCACAGCAAGATGATTAATCACCAACCGGTGTTTAATATATATTCACATTCCAGTGTTGATATTCACAAAATTTTCAGCAGGACTAACTGTAAAATGTTACACTGACAAAAGACGAAAATTATTTTTATTTTTGAGTTGGAACAAATGTCATCTGACATGGAGTTAATTTCAACTGTTTCAGAGGTTCAATACCTTAAAAATAACCTTAACTCTTTTCCTGTGTAGGTCTTCTTTGGACACAAGCGTATGCTAAATGTAATGTAATTTAAAAAATAAATGTGGATGTTGTTCTTCTCCCATCTCACCTCGTTCTTTATAAGCTTTCTGAGGCAATCCTCGACCTCCTTTGTGCTATCGATGCGGATGTGATTGATGGCCAGGATCTCATCATCCTTCATCAGCTGGTTCTCCTCCATACCACATGGAAGGTCTAGATGCCTCCTAAGCTCCTCCTGGCTGACACACACCTCCATCTCAACGGCCACCGGGCAGGTCTGGACACTGTACAAGTAGTCATTAAGTAGTTAAAATCATTTGCATTGTTTTTATAGTTTTATCGCTGGACAGGTCTGGACACTGCAACGATGCAATGACCTACGTGTATAATTCCTTACTTAGTTACTTACAAAACAATAATTCCTTGCTTTTTCATACTGTCAGTAAAAAACACTATCCTTTCATTCCGTTTATAGTTCTATTATTATTATAGTCTGGACACTGGACACAATGACTTATTCATTAATTTGGTGAGAAGCAACAATATAATCCCTTACAATTTTCAAAAAACAATGTCCTTTTATAGTTCTATCACTGGACAGATCTGGACACTGTAGTGTACAACGGTACAATGATTCATTACTTTTTTGTAAAGTCAATAAAAAAATAATATATTTGTATTCCCTTTTATAATTCTGGACACTGTAAAATGATACTGTAATGATTCATTGATTTGGTGAGAAAACGGCAACACCATCTTCCAGTTAGTATCCTGGTTTACGTAACATGGCTCAGCTTGGATGGTTTTGGCCATTGTATAACAGATAACTTGAATGTTTGAAAAAATTTTAACGATGTAACGAAAAGATTTAACTTTTCAAACAAGATGATTCAACACTACCACAAAAATATGGCTCATGCTTTTATCTTTGTAATGATGTATGCCGTGTATAGAATTTTTTTAAAAAAACAATGTAAACCAGTGTAATCCACTTGCCTGTTCCTTCTTTCATCAGTTGCTGAATCATTTAGGGAAGCGCTGTCTTGTGATTTTTCACAAAAATCACTGTCGTCCGAGTCCTCACTATTATAAGAGGGGAAATGAGGCAGTTAATGATGTGCCATATAGACTAAATTAAGTTTTAGTCAGTTTGAAGGTATAATCGTTTGTAACCATCAATTCTGCTTACATCTTGCCCACCTGCAACATAACCTGGTCAAGTAGTATGTTATGGTCTACGTATCTTCCTGTCACTACAAAATAACTTTAATTTACATTACAGAGTGTCAATGGGCGCTTGTCCACTGCAGCCAGGGCCACTGACAGCTTTGGCCAGGCTCAGGACAAAGTCATCTGAAAGGGCCCCACACCCAATATGCAATAATAACAGTAATGGAGACCCAATTCTGTAATTCTGGGCCCGTGTCCGTGGGCCCGGGATGACTGACCCCCTTGTCTTCTCCCTGTTGGCTGGACTGCTGCAAAGGGGAGTTTATCAATAATCAGCATGTGTGAAAGGTAACAAAATCAGTATGTGTGAAAGGTAGCCAGATTTTTCTCAGCCCAGTTTCTCAGTTTTGATTTGGGGGTTCAAGAGACATCATCAGACTTGGCAAATCTGGTGCCAACTTTGTCAAAATCAAGAGTGACAGTGAAAACATCTATATTTGACGTCCTTGGAAACATTGTTGTTTGACTTCTATGAACCATGTTGTTATCATTATTATCCAGAAGTAGTCCATGACGTTTCATCTAAAAGAAAGAACCAGTCGAACAGGAACAATAAAAACACCTTTGTTCTTCCTTATAATTCACCAGACAACGGGCACCATTGTTCTATCTGGTCTGAAACGTGACCACAATCTGCCCTATTTTGAGTATGTAGGTCGTGTGTGTGTGCGTGTGTGTGTGTACGTGTGTGCGTGTGTGTGCGTGCGTGTGTGTGTGCATGCGCACGCGTAAGCAGTCAAACTGGAAATGAGAAAAATCAACAAATATTGTTCTTGTCATAATGCCAGTGATGCGTCATGGTCATCATGTAATCAAGGATGGATTACTGTATGGGCCTACCAGGCCCAGGCCCAGGAACCCAAGAGCCAGGAGGGCCCTGAAGCCCAACCTGCTACAGTATATCTCCATTCTCATTGCATTGTATATTGCACTTTTAAGAATTGTATTTTCACGTTTTCGTGGGGTACAAAACCCCTGAGCCCGCAAAAACATGGAGTCTGACCTAAATTTCTGACCTAAAACCTTCAATTTTCCTGGGAACTAGTAACACCCAAGTCCACCCCCGGCTGGGATTGGTGTTCGTTGCCTCCTGGATCTATTGTTATGACAGGAGACTTCGAATGTCTCACACCCCAAAATAGTCCTAACACCAGCTCTTCCTGTGATTCAGGGCATCTACTGTATTCATACCACAGCTCACACAACCACACACACTGTCGCAGTAAGGGGTGGATATGTGGAGAGTGTAGCATGGATGCAAGTGTAAAGAGTGGATACGAGTCAATGGACTAAACAGACTTGCATGACTTGCTAAACAGAATGTACTTTTTATAAGCTGCTTGGACCAAGAGAATAATATTTTATACCACTTGGGTTTACCTGATTGTGATAGAAGACTAGATTTCATCTTTTGATTACACTTGTTATTATATTCCCAAAGTTTATTTTATGTTATCATGTACTTTGTATCATGCTTGTAAATACTGTGGGGCTAACAAAATGAATCTGACAATTATGCCAGTAAAGAAGTTCAACTTTGACCTTTGACTTGACTGGTCCACTAACCGTTTCAACAATGTAAACCATCAGTCATGAAACAACTATTTTCAGTAACAAAGGCATGCAAGCAAGTTGAAGCACTCACCTGTCGTAAGTGACTTGATCCTCTGCCTTATCCTCTGCCTTCAAGGCTGCCTCCAGTCTGTGTTGGTGAGAGAGAGAGAGAGAGAGAGACTGTGGATATTACTTCTTCTTTGCTGTATGTTTTCTTTTTGCAAGTAGGCCTAAATGAGGCATTACTTACAGTGTAGCCATGTCTTCGTAGATGGTGCATTCTGTCCCCTCGTCTTTTTCACTGTCCTAAAGATGTCAAAATAAACTTACATCAGTCCTGTGTGTGTGTGTGTGTGTGTGTGTGTGTGTGTGTGTGTGTGTGTGTGTGTGTGTGTGTGTGAATGGAATGTGTCGAACCTCTGATATTCTCCTCACGAGGGCTTTCATGGATCTTGGAACAGCGTAATGGGGTTCTTCCTTCGTGAGCGTGTCAAAGACAAATGGTCCTGAATCTAGAGAAAACTGTGAGAACTGAGGGCGAGGGCGACTGTTTGAAATCATTTGTGTTGGTGGCTGTGGCATTGATTTTGGCCTACTTGTAGGTTTGGCATCATTAGTCTGCAGTAAATTAAACAAAACAAAAAACACAGTTAGAACTTTTGCACTCTCTTCCTGATGGTATGTTCTCTCTGACACACACACACACACACACACACACACACACACACACACACACACACACACACACACACACACACACACACACACACACACACACACAATGTTATCTAAACAAAAAGGGATTATATGGATATAACTGATTTAATGGATATAACTGAACACATACCAACTCAGGGTCCTGAGTGTTCCGTAGAGGTGCAGGGGGTGCAGGGGGTGCGGAGATAGCGCGAGGTTTGGTCTGGATGCATAGATAGATAGATAGATAGATAGATAGATAGATAGATAGATAGATAGATAGATAGATAGATAGATAGATAGACTTTATTGTCCTCAAGGGGAAATTTTCACCATCACAACTTGTCACAACCAACTTAAAGACATACATTATACGTGCGTAGCATACAAGACAGACATGGAGACATCAGCACCATTGAATATTCAGATATTAGATAAACATATGTACACTCAGCCGTTGTCAGATGACCTAAACACAGCACATTGCAGACAGACACGAGGACATCAGCACCATTGAATAACAGATACATGCACACAGCTGAATCATTTCGTTGGCACAGGTTACCACTGCTCAGCATTTCAAAATCCTTTACGACTTGCATTAGTGTATAATATTACTCTATTAATGTTATTTATGGAGTGTTTACGGCCAAACAACTTGCTTTAATATCATCACACTGCATTAATGGTGTTATTTTTGGAAATGATAAACATCAAACTATCAGGCCAAAGGTTAGCATCTGAAACGTATAACTCTGTCCTCAACTTCTGACACCAGGTTTATTTGTGTAAAAGGTCATCGGCTAGAGTAAATTACTTAACTTTAAAGGCCCTTGGCGTTTCTTTATTAAGTTTTCATTTAAAATGTTGTATGCATGCCTATATTAAGGACGGTGTAATCTCTGCATCCATCATTTTCAGCTGTTAACTAATCAGGAATAAAACTTGTTCTAAATATGTTCAATATGTTAACATTTTGTCTTGCTGTGACATGATGAACTAATAATTGGTATTGAGTCTTAAACATTGTACTCAGTACTTACCTCATGACTTCTCAGAACTGAGTAAAGAGCGTTGAACCAGCCATCAGTTTCCCAGCTAGAAAAGAAAGAGAAGAAGACTTTGTCAAATGTTAGCACTTCTCCATTTGTACTATGCATTGGCTTGTGCAACACTTATGTCACTTTGGTTGAAAACAACTGCTGCTTGTAATACAGGGTGCAACTGCTTGTTTGTATGTTTATGTGTGCGCACATCTATGAATAATTTAATTTGCTGCGGTAGATTGATGCTGCAATTGACAGACATCGTAAATGTATTGTTGATTGCTAGTTACAGCACTCTATAAAATAGCCTGAGAAGGACAGATTTAGATGCCTATTGCTATGAGGCTTCCTCCGAATATGCCAGCCGTCTCTCTGACACCGAGGAGCACGCAAACAGACAAGAAGACAGATAGACAGCAGTCTCATTCACTGTTTGAGAAAAACCCAACAACATGATTGCATTTTATAAAATTTATAATAAGTTATCTGCATAAAAGAGTTAATTCAACACTGAGAGAGAGTACTAGAACCAGAATTAGAGTACAATTACAAGAGTGTTACATTTTACTCTATGCAGTACCATTTGCAGTAGTGTTCAGTCCACACTGGTCTGAGCATGGTCGATTTTAACTCTTTGAGTGTTGAATTACCACTTAGAGGGTTTAATGTAGCACTATTTTAGAGCATATGGATTCACAGTGATAGTTCAACACTCAAAGGGTGAAAAGTAACACTAAAATTCATTGGAACCATATGTGCTCAGAATAGAGTTGAATCAACACGGCAACAGTTTTGAAGTAGTATGGCAAAATGTAGGCCTATATGTAGCCAGACCGATGGCACAACTCAGCTGCCGCAGCGTCCATCAACTATCAAGAGAGGCAGGAAACACTGCTGAGGTGGCCCTGAACACCACTCAGAATAACACTGACCTCACATTCAGCACCAGCTAGTGTGTGTGTGTGTCATGTGTGTGTGTGTGTGTGTGTGTGCGTGCGCGCACGCCAGAGAGAGAGAGATACACAAGCCATAGTGGAGAAGAAGGAGACGGTTGTTAAATATAAAAATGTATGAGGGCAGGTAGCTAACAGGTCAGTTTTAGTAAGTAGCCTATATTCACTATATTGAACCACATGTCAACACATCATAGCTTTTTTGGGGGATCACAGGCCCTCTGACTGAAAAAACTCAACTAGGCCTAATAACAACATTTCTATGATTTTGATGGAGAGTCTTAAAGGAGCAGTTCAGTCAATTTCAACATGCAGTTGTAATGCTCACACTACCCTGGACTTGTCAGTAGGCCTACCTGAGATTTTTTTCTTTCTCCTTCAGCCTTTTCCGAGATGCTGGTCATTGTAATGGGGGCAGCTCTTTGTTTACATTTCAAAAATATATTTTTTATTTATTCCCAAAAACATCCAAAAGGTTATACAACATCAGAAGACAACTAGCAAACAGCGGTACTTTTTGGGAAAATATTTGGAGTAGGTCTATGTTCATTTAAAAAAAAAAAGTAAACAAACGCTGCCCCCATTAGAATAGCTCATATCTCGGAAAGGGCTGAGCCAAAAAATGTGGCATCACCGGGTACTGACAAGTCAAGGGTAGCGTGAGCAATACAACAGCATATTGAAATTGACTGAACTGGTCCTTTGAGTAACAGATTCAAACTTGCTAGTTACCATTTTGGCAAGCTATTAAAAGCAGGTCTGCATAACATTCCAGCAGCCCTTCCACCAAGTAGCTCTAGTGTTTCTCAATGTGGATTGACAGCAAAAGAAAACAATGATGGTTAGAGAATGTGGTTCTAATGGCGCAATTTCGCCACCAGTTATGATTTCGCCACCAGCCTATTATAAATGTGTGGGCAGCCTGACCTGTTTTCACCCACGAGGAAGTAGTCTCTGCCTTTAGCTCTCAGAAGAAGCACGCAAGCGCTCGGACACCTGAAGTGCTCGTGAATCAGGCCAAAGGTACTGTGGCTCTCCGGACAGAACATCAACATGGAGATGCTGAAAGATGAATCATATGAAAATGATATTGTGATGCGTTATTTCATATTTTCATTTTCATTGCATTTCATGCACTGTAGTTTTTAACAAATAAAATAGTATGGAGATTAGGTGGACATACAGATATTACCAGACATACAGTCGTTGAAATTACAAGGCATACTGAGGAGTACAGACAGAAGTCTGTGTACATGTGTAGCTTTGTCTCTGTAAAATAATTTCAGCCAACAAACAAGTGCAAGATGGATTTCATAAGTAACCCCACACTGCCCCAGGGACTGTAACCAATACCTTGTTCCTTAAAAAATACCTTCAACTTACTACAACACTGCAATCAATAAACACACCACAGTCTGTATTATTATGATTTTTATTTCAATTTTCTTCAGATACTTTAGTTTCAACTTACTCAGACACCAAAATCTTTCCCAGAGCTCTTTCCTTCTTCTCATTTTTGAAGTATTTCAGGGTCCAGGTCTCCTCACTGGTCTTGGAGAGCACAAAATAACGACGAGTCCAGGATCTCTGTGGCAATATCAGCAGATAAGCATAGCATAATCCATTATTCCATTACATTACACTTCGCTGACACTTTTATCCAAAGCGATGCACAGTTATCAGTACTGATGACAGTCTGTGGAGCAATGTGCCTTTTTCAAGGGCCAAGGATGTAGGTATAGGGAGTGGAAGGGTTGGAAACCTGCAATCCTCTGATCTTAAGACCATCTCACTAACCATTAGGCCATGGCAGCCCACATCAGTTATCAGTTTCACTGAACACTTCAGAGGATCTCCACAGAGCAGCAGAGAATCAACACTGCAAAATTCTTCTTGGATCTCTTTAGATGACCTACAGTACAGGTAAAGGTGTACCGTGTAAGATTGTATTGCAACTATGATGATCATTGAAACTGTGCTGCATATTGCCAAATTTGATCTATTCATGAATGTTAATAAATAATAAACCAATATGACATGACCAAAGGACGGTAAGTTTTGTGACTAAAATGCTTATTTCTGGAAATTCTAAATGTCGGACCATGGAGAAGATCCCCCTTTTCGTGTATGAAAATGCAGTTTTCCCAGTCATAATGAATACAATTTGTTGAAAAGGTAACATTTTTGAATGGACACCGTAAAACAGTGCACCTTTACGTTTATGAATATTAACTGCAGATTGTTTTTGGATCTTTAAATGACCTTACAGCACATTAATGCCACCCGTCCTCCCAACTGCTTACTAGGGCTGCACTGGTAATCGGGCATACAGGGAATATTCTCGGTGGTCCAACATGCGTTTGTTTTTTTGTTTGTTTGTTTCAAATTTTCCCTTGGAGACCAGCCCACAATTTAGACGGGGCGGCCCATCAGTGCATACTTAATAGGGGTGTAAATCACAGCCTCCATGACGATACGATTCAATATCGATATCTTATTATTCAGTGCGATACGATTCGATTATTTTCGATACTTAAGAATGCCCCACGATACCATACGATACGATTCGATTCAATTTTTTTCCCAATTACTTTTCCACTTCTATTAAGTTATTGGGCAGGGGCCAGCGATTCGATTCTTTTCGATACTTAAGAATTCCCCACGACACGATGCGATTCGATTCAATCATCAGAATATAATATTATTGCGATATATCGATACATTTCGATATTATTTACACCTCTAATACTTAATATACACTGGATTGAGCTCATCATAAGTTTGGTATGGAGGTAGGAATGAGGGACTTGTCTGATACCAAAAATGCCCGAACCAGTTTGTGTTCCCGCTCCAGCCCTGCTGCTTACTCATTCCCCGACAACCCTGACAATACAAAACAGTAATTGAAGAGCTTTGCTGCAAAATGGCGTATATCCATTTTGGAACATTTCAGGCAATTGCCAATTTTGTATTGGGCATTATATTGCATTGCAAAATGAGTTTGATAAAGGTTTAAAAAGTATGTTCTCAAAAAATTTGATTGGCAAGAATTCTCACATAGATGATCAGACGTCTGAGCTGTCATTTCCAATAATAAAATGCAAAATTAACAAAAATGGTGCTTACCTCATTTTGCAATTTGCAACTTAACCCTTCACCCCCCCTCTCTTGCTCTCTCTTGCTCTCACTTGCTGTGTGTGTGTGTGTGTGTGTGTGTGTGTGTGTGTGTGTGTGTGTGTGTGTGTGTGTGTGTGTGTGTGTGTGTGTGTGTGTGTGTGTGTGTGTGTGTGTGTGTGTGTGTGTGTGCGTGCGTGTGTGCGTGTGTGTGTGTGTGCATGCGCACACTTTTCTTCATAGTTATCACACACCATTGAGCTGAGGTGAGATGGGGGTGACTTGTGTAGGTATCCGGACCTTAACTCATAGTCCTCAAGGTAGGTAGTGAAGCTTGATACTGAGGCAAAGACACATCACAATTTGGAAGAATGTGCAAAAGAAAGACAGAAAGAAAGAAAGACAGAAAAATGTAAAACACATAATAGAAACCATAATATTACATTCAAATCTCAATAAAGTAGTCCTTAGTATTGAGCGCAAGTGTATACCGTATGTAATAAAGCAGCAATATATTATTATTCATGATTAATACATACATTTCTTGAGCATTGTTGAAGATAGTTTGTGATGTCAGTGCTTGTACCTGTAACAAAGAGATAAGACGTTTATAGAAGAGTAAGATTGCTTGACTACCTACACAGTAAAAATGCCATGTTAATATAACTCTTAATGATGTGAAATAAACTGTCTTTCAGATAACATTAGGTACAAGTCATCAATAACATAGTATGGTCCAAATGCCCTTCACCATCACCACAAAATAAACAATAAATGATAAATAAATAAGTAAATACTGTATTCATTTAAAAAAGAACCTCAACAAATGAAACACTTTTGAAATGCATATTTGCTAATATAGCACACGACACACTACACACACTATACACTTGAAGTTTTTATATAAGCTCAAGCAATAACATTAGTATTTTACTCACCAATGAGTGATATGCAACTGCAACTGAGACAAACTGTGCAAACTGACACTGATACTGAGACTGTTACTCAGGTTATACTTCAGGAAGACGAGAGGAATGCAGTGAGAAAGGAGGAGTGTTAGGCCTACATTATTTTGCTTCCTGTTGACACCCCCCCCCCCCTCTCTCTAATCACTTGCCAAGTGCTTTCTTCGAGGGAGGCCTATGTGACGTCATGTGAAGGTAAAACAGGAGGTTGTTAGGTTAGGACTAGTTATTGTTTGATGACACAACATTGTTCTATCATTTCAGGAAATATCAAAGACTTACTGAAACAAGTTATGAAAAACAAACATAGGCCTATACACCACTGTGCATGTTCATTACTTGCATGCATGAAAACAATGAAGTAAAGTGTGGGAAATGCCTGACCAACATACTGACATTACAATCCCTGCACATTGCAAAAGGTAATGAGCAGTCCTAGGGCGTTTAACATTATACTGCAGCTAAGCTTAGATTTTGTATGAAGAGTCATGTGTGAAATATACATGAAATATACACAAAGAGTAAGTGTTTGTGTTATGGTGTTGGTGTAAGAATGCTGTATGTGATAGTGATATTGAATAGGCCTACTAAAATTATACTCAGCTTTTGAAAAATACCTTATCTGCATTTGGGGACAAAACTAAGGACACAGTAAGTGCCAACAAGGATGTGTTTTTCCATGTAGTAAGCCTGCACCCAGAGTGACCAAAGCCACTCCCACACCACAGTGACCAAAGCCACGCCTGCTGTATGGAGAGGAGAGGGGGATTTCTGTTGAGTTTCCAAAACATTCCTACAGGTATAATTATAGGTTGCAATGTTGTCCGATAGCTTAATTATTCATTACATTCATGCAGAAGCCCTGCTCACATTTTTTGCGGCTGTTCAACGCACTGCAACGGGATGCAACTCCCTGTCTTGACAGAATGCTTAATGAGTGACCCAGTTACTGTAACTAAACAGGAAATGTCTTTTTCTACAAGTGTATATTGATTAAGCAAGCTAACTAGAGATAGTAATATCAAAGTCTGCCCTATGTGGGCATGTGTTTACCTCACTCATTTGATAACCTCTACGTTGTCGTGATTGTGGTCAAAACAGTCCTGTATACTGTATTGTGCATGTAATGTGCAGGTGGGTTGACAGGTGTTCTTATGGGCGCTGCTCTTGCGGCGACTGCACCCTGTGTGGTGAGAACGAATTTCCTCTTGGGGACAATAAAGGCTATTACTACTGCTAACCCAGGCACAAAGACCTTGCACTTCATAGTTTGTTGTCTATAAATTACACATTAAAAAGTGTGATAAACCATCATAAAACTATTTGTAAGCAGCAAATCATAACCGTTGGTGTCATGGGAAATCCTCCTGTGCTCGACATTCATTGGATAATGTGCTGCGTTCACTGTGAGCAATTTGCATAAACTTCGAGGGAGCCCAACTTTTTGACGTGCGTCAACGGTCCTAGTCGGCACGCCGCAAACCAAGAAGCTTTTTCGAGGACGTCACTGCATCCCATTGAAAATTAATTGAATGTATTCGCGTCCACGCAGTCTGTCGCCGTAAAAGTTACAGTGTGTGTGTGTGTGTGTGTGTGTGTGTGTGTGTGTGTGTGTGTGTGTGTGTGTGTGTGTGTGTGTGTGTGTGTGTGTGTGTGTGTGTGAGAGTGTGTGTGTGTGTGTGTGTTTGTGTGTGTGTAGGCTATATGTGTGTGTTGTGTGAGGTTGTTTAGTGAGTGATTGGGGCATCAGGCGTGTCTGAAAGGGGGGACATTGTGGGCGTGCTTGGAAATTAGAACGGGGGCTTTTTAGCTGCATGTCATCCCCCTATATCACACTCTCATGTTTCCACACGGACACAGAGGAACACGAGTGACTTCAAATTTAACACGATCATACATGTAGGCTACTTACTGCACACACGGTCACGCACACACACACACACACACACACACACACACACACACACACACACACACACACACACACACACACACACACACACACACACACACACACACACACACACACACACACATGCACGCTCTGGGTACTTCGGCGCACAGTATGAGGAAATAAGGGATCTGCTCTGTGTTTTGTTTTGCTGTGTGTGTGTGTGTGTGTGTGTGTGTGTGTGTGTGTGTGTGTGTGTGTGTGTGTGTGTGAGCGAGACAGAGAGAGAGAGAATTGGATTTTGAGAGAGAGAGAGAGAGATGGAGAGAGAGAGAAACTCAGATATGCAGATAAAATGAGAGGTAAGAGTGTGTATGTGAGAGAGAGAGAAAGAAAGAACGTGAGAAAAAGAGAAACAAAGAAAGCGAGAGAGAGACAGAGACAGAGAGAAACCGAGCGAAAGAGAGCGAGGATGACTGATGTTGGTGGCTTTGTCAGTAAGTGTCAACGACAGGCAGAGCTTTGCCTGGGAGTAGGTGTACATTTTTAAAGACCCACACTATTTCAACACGGTGGGAATATGCAGTCAAGGCCGCTGATATTTTTTGCCAGGCTGGGGTTAGTCATCTGAAAGCCCCCCAAATGGAATACATACAATGTAATGGGGATCCAATTCTGGGCCCCTCTTCTCTCTGGGCCCCGGACCACAGACCTGCTTGTCCCCGCTGTTGGCTTCCGTGTCTACTGTGAGCCATAAAGGTGATTTGTGATGCAACTGTGATGTGTCATGCATGCATATCCCTGCCTATACGCTTACACTTGTAAACAGACATACAGTACGACAAACACGCAAAGTAATGTTGCAGTGTTTTATTTCACCGCATAGAGAGTAGAACCCACACTAAAGGGGTTGAATCAATACTGTGAAATAAAATCCACACACACACACGCACACGCACACACACATACACACACACACACACACACACTGGTACTCAAACCCCTGCATGCATACACATACACATGGGCACACTGAGATGGACATGTGCTTTAAACCAATGAAAACCATTTTTAGACACTTGTTGCAGTGCTACACTGAAGCCACCTGTGCCGCTGCCAATGGCAGTCCACTGTCACCTGTGCCTCTGCAAATGCCACTCCGCTGTTCCCCCATAGCTATTCTGATAACATACGGCAGTACAAATAGGGACCATTAGGGCCAGAGAATATCCGTTTGTGTGTGTGTGTGTGTGTGTGTGTGTGTGTGTGTGTGTGTGTGTGTGTGTGTGTGTGTGTGTGTGTGTGTGTGTGTGTGTGTGTGTGTGTGTGTGTGTGTGTGTGTGTGTGTGTGTGTGTGTGTGTGTGTACTTCTTCTGTGTTTTTCCCTGAAGAGAGGTGGGGGTGGCTACATATTGACTGACACTAGCCGTCTGTCCAGCACAAAAGATGGAGTGTGTGTGTGTGTGTGCATTTGTATTTAACTCTAGTAGGTGAAAGGGACACACACAGACACACACACACACACACACACTCACAGGCCTACTGTATATGTGTTGGGTCTCTTTCGGCCCCTTTCTGCCATGCCAAGATTTACGCATCTCCGTGTAAGAATGGAGTCGCGTCCCTGGATAGCAGGAGAATCGGGGGCAAGAGTGACGCCAGCCATGGCATGCACATTCTGATCCCCCCCCACAACCTCCACCAACACAATTACCACGCACACACGCACGCTCGCACACACACACACACACACACACACACACACACACACACACACACACACACACACACACACACACACACACACACACACACACACATGCACTCACTCTGCGAAGCACATTCCGGTCCCTCCACCACTACGAACACACAGCGTTTGACACACACCCAACCATGCAACCCCCCCCCCATCCAACCAACACATACCCCACCACTACCACCTCCTCCACCTTCATACTCTGCGAAGCACATTCCGCTACCACCCCCCCCCTTCCCTCCGCCCCACTACCACCATGTCCGTCAACACCCACACCAGTCCCCAATCGCCCCCCCGCCCAACCCCCACCCCCTCCAAAAACCCACCTGACTACCACTTGGATGACTGACACCTACTATTCCTAATTCTGGCCCCCCACCACCACCATCAGCCCCCTAATATAATGCCTTCACACTCTCCAACACCCATCCATCGTGCAACCAGCTTCTGTTCCCTGACAGCCCCCCCAACACCCACCCACCCATGCAACTACCCAGTCACTGCTTGCTTGTGGTCCAATAACCGTATTACATATTCAGGAGACTGACCTCACCATATATTTAACAGACGTGTTGGGTCGCGTCTGTGACAGCGCTAAGTCCTCTCTTGCTTGCGGTGGAAGGACATTCGGTACAGTAGCCTATTGTGGACGTATTGCTATCATCTGAACTCGGGGCATTCAATCAGGCATGAAGACTCAATCTCACGTAAGTACTCAATCATGTTTAACGTCTCGTTTAGCAGTGATACACGCGCTCAACTACTAAAGGAAAATAAATACCTTTGGGTGCGTGTAAAAAGGACTGCAAAATTAAAATGGAGAGAAGAAACGCACTCACAAGCTGAGTCTCATTATTTACAGGTAGGCCTATTATTATTATTACTCCACCATGTCCACAAGCAGGTTTCAGCCCTTAAGCCATCATCAGTGCGTCCGTTGACCCACCAACTTCGTCATTCTACGAAGAAATCATTTTTATAAATAATATGTTTGAATTTTTGATGTATCTATTTATTAGGCTAGTAACATTCATTTCCCCAATCTAGTTAACTGGTGCTCACTGGTCACTATCTTTCTTTTTGATCTCTCTTTCTTTTTTTCTTTATCTCTCTATATCATTCTCTCCATCTGTGTTGTTCTCTCTCTCTCTGTTGGACGTGCGCACAGTCACCCCTCTCTCCATCTGTCTCTCTTTCTTCCACTCCCATCTCTTCCTCCCTCTATTCCTATCTCTGGTTATCTGTCTCTGTCTCTGTCTTTGTCTCTGTCTCTGTCTCTGTGTCTTTCTCTGTCTCTGTCTCTGTCTCTGTCTCTGTCTCTGTCTCTCTCTGTCTCTCTCTCTCTCTGCTGTGGTACTTTCAGTTTGTCAACATAATAATGCTCTCTTTGTGTCTTGATTCCATCCAGGAAGTGTTAGTGAAGCAGCAAGAGTACCTGAGCCGCCAGAGAGATGCTATCGCCTACCGCATGAAGAAGCTTTCTGCCAAGCAGGTGGATGTAAATGTAAGCAGGAACCAGGAAGTGAACTGGACAAACGTTGAACAAACATCAACAGGCACAGGGCCGCTGACATCTTTTGCTGACCACAGGAAAAAAGGCATCTGAAAGTCTAATTACAAGTGATCTAAGGTCTGGAGACCTGCCTACTGAAAATCCTGTAGGGGTGTGTGGCTAACTATTGACGGCGGCTCGTTATTGGGCATTATGAATGTGTATCATTTGGCATACGTGGCCATATTCAATCGTGTCAGTTGTATCTATTCAAACAAACTGCAGTCGTCGCCTTTCCACGTCTCCATTTTCTGACTGGAGAGAGACAGAGACCACAATTGGGAACCCTCGCTGAGGGTAGATGCCATGCTGTCTTTCAGATTGGAGCAATTGTGCAAAGCAGCATGGGATTTTCCAGGCTATCCATACTCTCTTCCTCCTCTTGGGGTCAGGACAACCGACCTATCCTATTTGTCCCTCCCTGTCTGGCTTTAACCCATTTTAGTCTGATGCTACGCATACGTTATTTGACCTTTGGCGCCTGAAGCGACATATACGCTGCATTCAGGCTGTTGAGATTTGAGCTTTTATATTACAAATGTTTTGTTAAAACTGAATTAACACATTCCAATGCAAGAAGAGGGTCCTAGCTTTTAAATGCAACTTATTTCATGTTTTTATGTGTTTCGGAGGTTGAGATATTTAGATTTTAATAGGCAGAGGGCACCCTTTCCCAAAAAGGGCTTAGGTATTCAGCGGGTGTTTTTTGCAGTTGCCTTTGGCTAAAATGGGTTAACCAGGAACATTTAGTGGTCTAACGGAGTGGTTCTCAATATTTTCTGAACTAAAGCCCCCTTGACCTCATCTTAGCCTGCCAAGTCCTCCTTGACCTCATCATCAGTGTTGGCAGATTGGGCGGTTTCTCGCCCAATTACGTTACGTTAGGATGAGCTTCTACGGTTAAAAAAGGGTAAAAGGGCAGATTTATGGCCATAGAAATCAATAGTGTTTAGCTCAAATTGGGCGGGATTTAGTTGCCTGACTCTTGCTCGACCTGTAGCTCTGCACAGCTTCATGACCTCCAGGTGGGTTTTGAGCATTTTCTTGGGCTGGAGATCATCAGTCTCATGTAACAACCTTGCTCACCATAAGCTTGTATGCATATTAGAAACTAAAATAGACTTAATGCCCCCCAGTGACAACGGAGCACCCCCCCCCCCCCTCAGCTTGTACACGCCCCCCTGTGGCTTCCTAACGCCCCCCCGGGTGGCTTTAGAGCCCCTGTTGAGAAACACTAGTCTAATGGGTGCACAGTGAGTACAGGTGAAATGTGCAGGTGTAAATGTGGGTGGGAACAGGACTAACAAAATTGCACCATTTTGTCAGCATTGCCATTGCCATTGCCAGCATTGTCAAGCATTGCCAGAAGCTTTACTTTGTTGGATGGTGCAAATAGAGCAAAAATATGTGAATGTAGGAGGAAGCATGACTAACCAGAAATCTCTGAAAATGGTGTCAGCCTCTGAGCCTTGAACAAACATTTCCAGGAAAACACTTGGTACAATACGTGGGTGCATGCAGTGGTGTAGTCTACGTAGAACGCAGGTATACGGAGTATACCCACTTCTAAATTTTAGGGGCTTCAGTATACCCACTTAAAATTGATTGATCCATTATTTAGAATGGCATAAATATATACAGTATACCCACTTCAAAAAATGCTCGAATATACAGTATACCCACTTCAAAAAAGTAGACTACACAGCTGGGTGCATGGCATGGCGAAGTAGGTTGATGTTTACATAAACGTTGAACAAACACTGCTAGGGAAATTACTTGGTCTAAAGTTAATTATTTGATCCAATGCTTGGGTGAAAAAAGATAAAGGTGCAGTGTTCATCTCCCATTGTTCTCTTAACTTCAACAGTGGCCTGACTTGACACACATTGTTACAATATAATACCCATAAAGTAGTTTTCAGTTTATTGAGTTTTCAGTATATTGAGTGGGCAACCCAACAGGTGAGGACAAATGGGTCAGTTGTCCAGGACCCAAGGAGATAGGGGCCCAGAAATGGTTCCACATTACATTTATTGGGTTTGGGGCCCATTAGGATTCCCCAGGGCCTGGCCAAAGCTACCAGCGGCTCTGATTGTCAGTGAAAGATGAAAAATACAGAATGATGCAGGGGTTGATTCTGCAGGGGTTGATCCCGCAGGAAAGGTGTGGTTTACAATTGCCCATGATCATTTATTAGGCATTACGAATGTGTAATTTGGCATATACTGTACATAGCCCATAAGCCAATTGTGTCTAGTTGTATTCAAACAAATTGCAGTCATCACTCCCTCCACCTCCCCACTCTTTGATTGGCTCCTTTGCTCAGGCTCTCACAGGTTAGGGTTAGGATAGAATGGGTTTTGGTCTAGGCACAGTTCGACATGTTTATAAGTTGGTGGATACACATTGTTCATTGACAGGTTAGGATTAGGAATGAGTTTTGGTATAGGCACAGTTCGGCATTGCAAACTTGGCCGCAGTAGCCGTAGTAGCCGATCATAACCAAGAATAGCATCATGTCACCTCACTTGGATTGGCATATGTCACATGCCACTAAAACATCCAACCCCCTTTCCAATGTCATCATAGCAATGTCGCTTAAATAGACTTTTCGGCAAACAATGAATAGCATCTCTGGCCAGCTGCATGAAAGGATTAACACTCTTGGTCTTCCTCCATTAATCATTGAATTGACCTTTGCACTTCTTTCCCCACATATTTCACCCTCTGCCTTGTCCACTAAACATCTGATCAGTATTGTATCAAACCTTTTAGAAATTACTGATGCACGTACATCAATATACATCAATAATTTATTTTTCTTTCCCAGATTCATGTTCATCACAGAAAATGAGTCAGCTAATCTTTTTTTCAAGCAAAAAACTGAAAACGGGTCCAAAAGACCTTAACACCTTCCAAGGGTTAACTCTGCCAAATCTATTGTGCACTTGCCCTCTAGAAAAAGACCAACGTCTTGAAGGAGAAGATCAAGAAGAAGTACGCGGACATGAAGCGCGTGCTGGACGAGGACCTGAGCATCACGCTGACGCAGCTGGAGATGGAGACGGAGGCGACGGAGCGCATCATCGAGGAGCACATCGAGAGCTGCTACGCCCTCACGCAACACATCGACCAACAGATCTCCGAACTCAGCACCAGCCAGCAGAAACAGCCGGGCCAAGATAAGGTGAGATACATTACTTTATACTTACAGGGGTGCAAAGCAACTAATTACATTTACTCAAGGTGCCACATGTCACATGATGGCAGCTTAGAACCATACCTCTTATTGAATACGGAAAAAAACTCCTTATGAACCGTCTCCTCCTCATCAATCGTTTCTGGATATGTTGCACAGGAAAAATAAGTAGCCGGGATCCACCCAAACTTCACCCAAACAGTTGGATATATCTTTAATTTAAAATTTTCCTCAAATGGATGCAAGCACAAATTCATTATTTCCAATGGCTCAAAGTGGCAGGTTTAAGATGAAGATACACACGTTCTACTCTGTTTCTGTCAATGGTCTAATTGATTGTATCTTTGGTCAGTCCCAGAAAAGGTACAGTATGTCATAGACAGGTGTTAAGCACACAGTGAGACACGCACACACACACACACACACACACACACACACACACACACACACACACACACACACACACA
Source organism: Engraulis encrasicolus (assembly GCF_034702125.1). Classification (NCBI taxonomy): domain Eukaryota; kingdom Metazoa; phylum Chordata; class Actinopteri; order Clupeiformes; family Engraulidae; genus Engraulis; species Engraulis encrasicolus. The sequence goes on from NC_085873.1 coordinate 12,669,923, forward strand.
CACACACACACACACACACACACACACACACACACACACACACACATCAGGGCTTGACACTGAGAGTGTGTCAAATGCGGGTAAAAATGGGCTTTGGCGTGTTACAACTTGAGTTTCACTAGCCATTTGGCCGGTAAATTCTAGGGATATGATAATCTAAGAAAGGGATCTAGTCAGAGATTTCGCAGTAGGCTAGTCTTGTGAACCTACAGGGCACTCGCATGTCTCGCATGTCAGAACTCTGTCGAACTGACAAGCAACGCAAAATATACATTTTGCAATCGGTCTTCACAATCCAGTAGTGGTCATCATCAAAATGACCAAGGCAAGAGGTATACGACATGAGAAAAGTAAGGAAGTTTGAGATAAGTTCACAGCATGGAGATAGTACAAACGGACAAGTTAGTAAAAGTAGGCTAATGTTCCGTTTATTGTTGGCCTATTGTTTTTGATTTACCTGGGTGCTTTCACACACACACACACACGCACGCACGCACACACACACACACACACACACACACACACACACACACACACACACACACACACACACACACACACACACACACACACACACACACACACACACACACACACACACACACACACACGCACACACACTATGCACACACTGGTGCTTGATGAGGAATATTATGAAGTATCATTTTCAAACAGCAGGCACTATAGTGGACTGTGGCATGGGACCCTGGCAACCAAAACTAATTATGTCTGAACTGTGTCTCCGGTCAGGAGGTTACATGTCTGGCTATTATTCTATTAAAATAGTGAGCTATTATTACTCTCTCCACAATGAGCGTTCACTCCTACACTGGCAGTCACCCCAAGGGTGTGTGTGTGTGTGTGTGTGTGTGTGTGTGTGTGTGTGTGTGTGTGTGTGTGTGTGTGTGTGTGTGTGTGTGTGTGTGTGTGTGTGTGTGTGTGTGTGTGTGTGTGTGTGTATTTGCCTAAATATCAATGTGGGGACCAAAATGTCATCACTAAGGTAGACAAGCGGGAAATGGGTCTGTTTTGGGACCAAAGATATGGGCACTATAAATCCAACACAAATATTGTTGTTACGTGCGTGCGTGCGTGCGTTCGTTCGTTTTACTGGTCTGGTCTGCCTGGTACTCTGTGCTGATGGACAGAGCCTGGCCTGGCGTGTCTCCCATTGACAGGAAGTTTGTCAGAGGCGAGAAGATCAACAGGGGTCTTTCAAATGCCACCGTGTTCTAGTCAGTACAATCCAATGTGACCACAAATTATGAGTCATAACGTCATGCAGGGCTGCTGACCGCTTTGGCCGAGCCCGGGAAAGGGCCCCAAACCCAATACATACAATGCAACGAGGACCCAATTCTGTGCCCCCTCTCACCCTGGGCCTGACACAAGTGACCCCTTTGTTCCCCCATCTTTCAAATGCCACTGTGTTGTACTGGACAGGCAGAGCTATAATCAGTGTGGCCACTAATTATGAGACATAAGGTCATGATGCACAAAATTACTTACTGATTGTGACAGGCAGGTGTCCTGTAATGGGGGGGAGGTCAGGACGATTCTAAGGGTCTGACAATGAGAGTGGGGCCTTTTAAGACTATTAATATTATAACATATACTGTACATCAGAGATGTAGATTGTGACTTGTTACTTGGACTTGAGTCAGACTTGCGTCACAAATTGATGACTCATGACTTGACTTGGTAATATTAGGAACGACTTCTGATTTGACTTGACTTGTACTCTATTGACTCAAGACATGACTTGACTTGACAGTTTTAGCTTGCAATGACTTACATTGGCATGTCAAGTCTAAATATATTTCATTTTCTGCATTTGTATATGTGAAAAAAAATCATTAAAAAATGAAAATTAAATGATTTGCCCTTAATCGGTACCAAAAGGCCAACTTTTTTGTAAAGAATGTGACTGGCAAATGTTGACATGCATAGCAGTGTGGAGAGGTAATGAATTCATGACCAAAAGTAGCTATCGATATTGTGTGTAGAATATGTGGTGACTTATTAAAGACTTGGTAAAGACTTGGTCCCATCTCTGATATATATTACAGGCTATAATGGTAACCTCTCACTGGAGATGGGCCCATTGACGGGCCTATTCACTCTTTGCTGGAAACACTCAACTACATCATAACAACATTGCTATGACAATAAGAGTCTAAGTACCCGATTAAGACGTGCACTGTAAGGAAATTTCCCTGCAAAATAACGGCAGTTACTGGCAATTATATTTACCTGTAATTCTACTGTTATTTCACACCAAACATCAAATACAGCTAAGTGCTGTTTAATGTATCACAGTATATACATTTTTTTCAGCAGCAATTGAACTGTTAAATAACAGTACTCTACAGAACGTTCACAGTATTAGTACTATTATACTAAAAGTGCTCTACAATATTTATGCAGTAGTATAAGTAAAATAACAGTACATTTCAGTTAAACAGTTGAATTGTACTGTGTGATGACAGGTAAATACTGGGTCATACTTGGCAACTTCCCACCCCACCCATCACTCTCCATAACTGTGGTACCCTGGCCATCTTACCACCCCACCCTCCCATCATTCACCATGACTGGAGTGCCTTGAGCATGATACTATGGCGCTATGCTTTATTGAGATAATAGTTTGCGGTGGTCCTTTGAAAGTGTGGGCATGAATACAATTTTAGAGTACGCAGTGCTATGTTACAATGATAGTGTGCGAGGTGGGCTTTTTGCTGTATCTCTTGATGAGCCAATGATGAATATAGCATTGGTCAGTCTTTAAAAATGTAATTTGCACCAAGTAGCACAGCAAACAATCAGCACTACAAGCTAGCTCTCAAAGCAATGCCTAATTTGCAGCAGGCACATTATATGCAACAATGCCACAAATGATGCCACATACAGCAAGTGCCACAAAGCAAGCTTTCACAAAGAGGAAAGTATGCAAACATGTAAGCAAGCTTGTAGGCAAGCAAGTGCTATGCTGTGCCATGCAGGCCTGCCAGCAGACAGGCAAGCAACTGAAGTGTTGATAGTCCAGATTTATATACAGGTGCAAGAGTACCATGTGACCAGAGTCATCAGGCCCTTGGCAGGTGAAGGCCGTAATTGAATAATGGCATAACAGCCCTACTCAGATGAGGCCAGGCACTGATTAGCAGATTGGTTTAGATGGGGCTGCTTGTTGCAGGAGTGTTCAAATTCTTAAAATGTTTCAGCCATTCACACTCTCATATCAAAAACATAGTGATGAAAATCATCATAATGTGCTGCATCAAACACTTGTTAAGTATTGTAGTTTCCTTAGAAATTGTTTAATGCTTGTTAGTATCAGAGAATCTTTAACCAGTGAGAATGACTTAAGTTCTTCAGGTGGTAGGCTATTGCAGCCTGATGGCGACCACGGACAAGTGGAGGATGAATGGGTTTCAATGGTGCTGCCTAAAATATCTTGGTTGCTTCCACAACGGCCAATGCTGCTATTGTGCAGTACTTACTGTTTATGCTCAATACTTGACTCAAAGTAATATTTTCACAGTAGCTGTCTGTTTTTTTTCAAAAAACAGTAGAATGCTGTTGCAGAATTGCAGCTATTTTTTACAGTGTGGTCAATACCATTTTTGTGACAATGAGGTTACGAAAGACGCTCTGCACTAAAGGGTTAATAGTATTGCCTTGCTAAATTTGTAATTTTTCACGGGGCCACCCAGGTTTTCTAGCAGTGGCCCTGCATGATGGGTGTCCATTGTCCCCATCTCACATTCTGCTTTCTTTCTTTCTTTCGTATCTTTTCTCTGCCAGGACACGGAAACAGAGGAGAGGTATGTGTTTGTTATGCAGCTCATTTGCATGTCTGCATGCAGGCTATTGCATGCCATGTGCTGTGGGCTTTTGTCTTTGATTAACCCATTGATGCTGGATGTTGCGATGCGCAACAATGGCCTTGGCGCCTGGAGCTGCATAAGGCAACATTCAGGATCATGAGATTTGAGACAAATTTATTACAAATCTTATGTTTGAGATGAATGAACACATTCTAATGAAAGGTGAGGGTCTTAGCGTTTAAATGCAACTTATTGCATGTTTTTATATGCTTCAGAGGCTGAGATAGGTTTTTATAGGCCGAGGGCAACTTTTCTTAAAAAGGGCTCAGGCATTCAGCAGCCTTTTTTGCAGGTGCTTTGGGCATCAATGGGTTAAGGTCAACAGACCTACATTGAGTGCAAAGCCCTTCAAAAGGTAAACCGCTTAGTAGTGGTAGACAGACCAACATATTGTCATCATATAGTGTATGTGCGTTTTCTTGCTTGAGTGTGTGTGTGTGTGTGCATATTCACATACTATGTGTTAATTACTATATTTGTGTGTGTGTGTGTGTGTGTGCGTGCGTGAGTGCGTGCGTGCATGCGTGTGTGTGTCTGTGTCTGTGTGCGGGTGTGTGTATGTGTGTTCGCGCCCGCGTGTTTGTTTAGGATATCGGCCACGCTAAAGCATACGGACCCGGAGCTGATCCATATGGACGAGTTTAAGAACGAGCAGCTGCTGAGTCTCACCATCAACCTGCTGCTCTTCATTAGGTCACAAGTCCCCGTCACCAAGAAACTCTTCCAGAGCTGTGAGTCTATAATGTTGCCTTACAATACACAAATTACAACGACACTCGCTAGGCCCCACTAAAACTGGCCCGTCACCACGAAACTCATCCAGAGCTGTGAGCTTACACTGTTGTTTTACGATACACAAATCAAGGCCACACTAGCTAGCCCCCACTTAAACTGGCCTCTGTCACCACGAAACGCTTCCAGAGTTGTGAGTTTATACTCCTTACCACGATCCACAAGGCACTATAAAGCCCCACTAAAGCTGGCCCTGCCGTGGCCATGCGGTAGGGCACTCGCTTGCCATGCAACTGACCCGGGTTCGATTCCCGGCTCAAGTCCTTTGCCGACCCCTCCCCATCTCTCTCCCACTCGTTTCCTGTCCTACTCTTCACCCCCCCCCCCCCCCCATTTTTTTTAACCCCCACTAAAGTTGTGAGCTCACAAGTCACCATCACCAAGAAACTCTTCCATATATGGCTTCCATGGCCTCCCATGATTTACAATAAACAAAGCACTTTTTTATAAGACAGTGTTATTACCAGGTCCCTGTAACCAAAAGGCTCTTCCAAAGCTGTTACGTTTTCACAATATTCATGATTCATTTTCATAATGCAATGTCATACCATTCAAAAACTGCACAGAGCAAATACTCTCACAGAGCATGGGCTGTAGGTGTAGGCTCACATAACCCTCACTACTGCTTCGGTTTTCTGGGCGTGGTTACTGGTTATTTCTTACATGACATTACTGGCACACAAAGTATTTCCCGTCCGACTGGGTACTTTGAGCGGGTACTTTCCATCCAAAGATGATCCTGAGATTATGCGACTGCAATGCTCTAATTGTGTGTTTGTTATACTGTATGTTATGACATAGGGTGATGCAGTAGGGTCATGGTCAATTTCACCTCAGAATTTCACAGCAATTTGTTATGATTATCAAGTTGCGGCAAATAAATCCCCTTAATAAATCCACGCAGCTTCAAGTGAGACTGTCCATTTTTTCTGGCCCTGCATAGACGGGGGTCCTTTTGAGGATTAATGTACTATTGCCTTGCTTAATCTGTAGTATTTTAAAGAATACTAATTGAACCACGTATAAAATGGATCATTTTAAATGTATTAATTAAAAGTACTATTATTTAGATAATTCCACCCCTCTTCACAAAGATGCAGACGCATCCACAAATGAATTCAGTATCTCCTCTCAGATGCATCCGTCATAATACTGGATCTGGACTCACCTGGACCCACCTGACTAGGCTACATCATATCTATATCTCTGCATCTGTTCTTCTACCCGCAGATGCATTCGATGTGGTGCTAGACCCGGACTCTCATATCTATTTTTTTCTTTCTTTTTTTAAAGATTGTTTGCCTTTATTTCTGACAGGACAGGGGAGGAGAGACAGGAAATGAGTAAGGAGAAAGACACGGTGAAGGATCGGCAAATGACCCGGCCCGGATTCGAACCCGGGTCGCCAGCGCAGTAACCCAGTGCCCTACCGTCAGGGGCCTCATATCTATTTTTCTACCCACAGATGCAACATAGTACTTGACCCGGACTCAGCCCATCTGATTATATTATTATATTATATACAGCATCCTCTATCTATTCTTCTACACACAGATGCGTCCGAAGTGGTCCTAGACCCGAACTCGGCCCACCCGAAGCTCATCGTGTCCCCCGAGGGCGACTCGGTCACCTACACCGACACGTGGCAGGAGGTCCCAGAGAACGCGGCGCGCTTCGACACCACGCTGAATGCGGTGAGCCGCGAGGGCTTCCGCGAGGGCCGCCACTACTGGGAGGTGCTGGTGGACGGCAAGACGTACTGGGAGCTGGGCCTGACGTATCCCAGCATCCCCCGCAAGGGCAGCGAGGAGCACTGCTGGCTTGGCCGCGGCGCCGACTCCTGGTGCGTGGAGTACTTCAACGGCTGGTACAACGCCTGGCACCGTGGCGCGGCGCACGAGCTCACGCACGTGCAGGGCCGGGCGTTCCAGCGCATCGGCGTGTTCTCCAGTGCACCCGGCGGCCTCGTGTGCTTCCTGGGCGCCGAGACCATGACGCCGCTGTACTGCTTCTGCACGGGCACGTTCACCGATAGGCTGCTGCAGGCCGTGTGTCCCGGACACGACAACCAGGGGACCAATTGGAAGCCACTGGAGATCGTGGATGCCAGCAGGTCCCGGCCCACCCTCTGAACCGCAGCTAGCAGTTCCAGGCCCACCCTTTGATTTGAATCTTTTTAAATTTCCTCATTATACAAATTCACTTAGTCTATGAATTCCTGTGTTCCAGTGTGTAACCATTTTGCGTTTTTATGTGTTTTATTGTTTTGTGTATATTGAGGCAGAGTAAATGGATTTGTTGAGTGTACAATATGGCTCTTCAACTTCACCAATGGTGTCAATGTAAATCAGAGTAGTTCCTCCATTTAGGTATTGAGTAGAGCATTATTAGCAGTAACAGTAACACTTTGCTTTGTCATGACAGTTATCTAAGAGTAATATAGATTAGGCCTATGTCAATGTCATAAATGTGATTATTGAGTTACATTAGGTGTCATTTGGCTATTGCCATGACATTTTTGGGTTGGACAGACTTTGAAAAAAAAGGCTCTGCACATACACTCATAGCTCAAGCAATGTCAACTTATGACAATAGCCAAAGTGTTATGACAGTGTCATGCCGCTCTTATGATGGTACTGTTAAATAACACATTACAGAAGTAAGTACATGTTTATGGATCTTATTGAAATTACCCTTTTATTCTGATGAACACACATATTACCAGCTACATTTAAGTAGATTAACTAGTTACACAAGATTGGTGCATCTGCTCATAACACAGAGTTGGAGCCATAATGTACATAGAATTGTGTATCGATGTTTGAGATATGGTATTTATAGGTTTATGTTTACCTTTGACCGGTAATACAAAAGAAATAAGGAAAGAGTTTTAAAATTGCTTGTAATTGAGCCATTATCAAACGTAGCATGACATGAACCTCTAGCAACAGGTTATAGGGCTTTGTAGGTACCGGTATATGATGATCATCTAAGATAACACTATACAGTATGTAGGCAGAGAGACGACAATGTTGAACAAAATGGAAACAAATTGCACAGTTGATCATTTTTGTTTTAATACAATAAAATAGGGTTTTACACAGGTCTTCATTCGATGTCATTTTAACAAATGTACTACCCCAGATTCAAAAAGAGGCATTTTAGTATAATATCCACAGTAATTTTTTTTTTCAAAAGGGGAATTCATGGCCCCGAAATGTAATATAATCATGGTTCCAAATCGTGTTAATATATATATATTCCTGAGGACAATTGCATTAAACACTGTAAAGCATTAAAAAAAGTTTTTAACTTTTTTAAAAAGTAAGATTTTTCTTCCCTTCAATTCCATTCCAAAACAAGGGGAGTAATTCCAACTCCCTGTATACAATGTTGGGCACTACGTTACTATTAAAAGGATCCTTGTGTGTGTGTGTGTGAGAGAGAGTGTGGAGGCAAGACAGAGCTAGAGTGTGTATGTGTGTTTGTGTGTAGATATACTGTGTGTGTGTGTGTGTGTGTGTGTGTGTGTGTGTGTGTGTGTGTGTGTGTGTGTGTGTGTGTGTGTGTGTGTGTGTGTGTGTGTGTGTGTGTGTGTGTGGTGGACAGGGTTCACGACAGGAGAACCATTCCATACACATGAATTGCCATTTCAATGTCACATCATCATCTGACTTGGGAAAAAAACTATATAGTTTACTCAAGATTTCAACTGTGCTGTACTATAGAACGTACAGAGTAAAATGATTGATATTTGCTCAAGGTGACTGGGAAAGATGAAACTAGACATTTTACTCGAGAAAAGACAGGCACTATTTTAAAGCTATGAAAGGCACAGTTTGTAGCACCGTTATGATGTTCCGCTACCTCCAGGCGTGGACGCTACATTGCTGGACGAGTGCATTCATTTGCGTGGACTGGTGTGTTGTGAATAGACGAGTGATATGCTAGCTGCCTCTGTCGACTAAAATCCCTTTAGACAGCATGACAAAAAAAGAAAAGGAAAAAATCCAGCAAGTATTCAAATAACAAGCTAACCCATATAGGAGGTCATGTGCTACACAAAGGCCCATTTTCAAAGCATTTCAAAAACATTTTTTTTGGCATTTTAAAAAATGACTATTGTGAAGATGCCATAATTCAGTCAGGCAGATGTGCGGTTTGCTCTAGCGCTGGTGTCCAGAGATGTAGAATGTAGAAGTAGATGTATGGATGTAATTACAACGCTAGTAGTTTGAAATTACATAGTTGCAAGTAAGTACATACCATGCTACTAGTGTTGTAATTATATCAGAAACAGTACTTCTACTTCTACTTTATACCTCTCTGCTGGTGTCACTCTTTCAGGCTCCGTTTCAAGTCGTGACAGGATAGTATTTAGTGCAGCACCCTCCCGCCCCCTCCCACCCCACCTTCCCCTCCCCACCCCCACATGACCGCATAGCCATGGAGCCCCTGGGGTAGGTCAGCTTGCTAAAAGCGGATGGACAATAAACAAAAGTGGCCAGTTGTGCTTTGAGTCAACAGTTCAGACCCATCAACCCCTTCTGGTGTTCCTCTTAGCGGTTCCAGATTAATCCGACCGGAAAGGGTGTGGGGACAAAAAAAACATTACAGAGGGCAACACTATCTAAATACCACAGGAAACTGGTAGAAAGTTAAGAAAGCCTGGAATGTAGAAGCTCAATGTGCTTCTGTAATGGTAATGGTCTGAAGAAGTTCCCGGAGAGGATTGAAACATAGTACTGTAGCTGTGTATCTTCAAGATTAAATATTTTGTAGCAAAACTGTGTCGATTATTAAAACTATTGGTTCAAGTTAAGTCATGAGTAGTACAGCAAAAGGCTTTTTCTTCCCCAGCCCCCCAACTTCATGAAGTCCATTTGGTCTCATCTCCAAGGCATCTTGTTTCTGTGTCTGTATCTGATAGTTTATTGGTGTGGAAGGCTTCGTTTTAGCGCATTCCCAACTGAGGAAATGCACATTGATTGCAGGATGACATGTGCTGTACAGTCTTTTGGTTTTACTGTACATCTAAAGCATTAGGTAAAGCCTCCTGAGGTAAAGCATCAGCCTGTCTCAGTCTGGGACACAACCAGTGAACAGAAGGAACAGCATGGCACACGATAAAAAGTAAAATGTACAGATTCCTTTCAAGCATTTGATTGTTTCATATCTTCATGGCCGATTTCAGCTTTTCAATTGAAGGTCGGTCTTGGCTGAAGATCCAACGCAACGATTGACTGGAACAAGTTTTCAAGATGTCAAGATGTTGATCTAAGGTGGCATGGATTGGTGGCATGAAATGGAATCGGTGCATCAGTACTACATACACCTTACCCCATGTCCCTGTTACCCCAAATCCGTACCCCATAACCCACCCCTTAAACACTGATACCGATTCTCCATCCCAATCCTCACCTGCCATTCCCCACGTTAAAACAGCAAGCTCTCTATGGGGGTTGTTTGAATTGCTAACTGCAAGGAAAAAAATAAACATGTATATTCCACACTGCTTGTTGGACAAGTATCAGATGTGACGTGATTATTCCCAAGGGGAATGACCTGAAGGAGGCAAGAATCACCACCGACACATGAACACGGATTGTCACTGAGGATCTATTCTTCTGTGTCTTCCATTGAGTTGAGTCAAAGAACTTAAGGTCTGTTTTTTTGCTGTTTTGTTTTTTTGTTCATTGTTGCGCCCGGCGTCACGTGAAAAAAATGGCTTTCACGCACAAAAAGATTTCAGAAATAAAAAAATAAGAAAGAAACAACCAGCATCCAGCCATGTCTGGATCATCCCTGAATGTTGAGACTGCTCCCTGCTGGTCCAAGCCCTGTACTGTTCTACTGAGGATCCATTTACCCTTTCCGGTACCAGTAGCGTTTGGAGTCCAGTTTGGTCGCAGCCGCAGTGGTCTTTTTTGAAGAGGATCCCGGGCCCAGTTGTGCAGAACGCCTTAAGCATTTTAACTTATGCATGACAGTTTAGGGCTCATTATGTCCTCAGTTAAGTGATGTTCTTCAGGCTGCTGCACAAAATCTCTTCATTTGCATCCTGAAGACAAAACCTTCAGGCATCTGTCAGGAGTCGAACACTTCAGGATATTTGTGCAATCAAACGTAAGATCAACGAGCCCTAATCAATCAGCTTTTAAGGCAAAATCTTTAAGGGTTTCCGTGTAACCACGCCCCATGAGCCTCGCTCAACAGCCACCGTCAGTTGAAGTAGAGCTCTTTCGTCAGCATGGAGACCACACAGGGTATTTGCTTCTTCTCGCTGAAACGCGGGTCCTCAGACCAGGACTCAAAGCTGGTGGCCACCATGTAGTTGACCCGGGTCAGGATCTGCATGATCTCCAGCTGCTTGCCGAATTCGTTCAGGACGTTACACAGGGCCTGCACGAACCAGGAGCCACGGCCCGGGTTCCTCCACGAGTAGTAGCCTGCAAACACACAGGAGACTTGTTAACTAAGTAATTAACAAACTCACTAACTAACTGTCAATGGCTTCCTCCATGATCAGTAGCCTACAAACACAGACAAATAAATTAATAAAATAAAAAAATAAATAAATAAATAAAGTAGCCTACTGATGAGGAGATAAATGAATGAATGGGCAAGGATTTCTCCAAGAGTAGTACCCCACAAACACAGGAGACATGTTTGAAACAGATAGGCAAGGTTGCCTCTAAGCCTGCAAACACAGGAACCATGTTTCAGTCCTCAAGGAATTGAGAGAATGGATCTATTGTCCTTTTACACTCAATGTATAGTGTCACTGATTAACATACAAACAAACAAACAAACAAATACATGAGACTGCAAACACAGAAGACACTATTGAGTCCTCTAACAATGTTTCAAAAGGATCAATTTATAGTCATTATATACCGGTAGTCAGTATGTAGATAGATAGATAGATGTCTATTAAAATACTGCAATTGCAGCTATTTCACAATTATACGTTTTCACAAGTTGCATACATATGTTTGAGCGGATGTTTGGTTGGACACTGCTGTCTTTTTGGAAAAATGGTAACTTATTCCATGCTAGCCCATTGACATTCATGCTGACAGAAAATACATGGATGATATTCTAATTTATAACAATTTCCCTGATACACCACCAAGGCCCTGGGTATGTTTGCTGCAGGATATGTTTGCCCGTGCACTTTTCGTGTAAAAGCGAGTTGCCATTCATATTTCATGTACATGTTGTGTGCGGTAGGACACCTGACACAAGGTACAGACATGTGTGCACGGTGCAATATTGACACGGCCGTGAGCGGAAATCTTCCAAACTTCAATGTTGAAGTCGCAATAAAACTCAATGAATGGTGAGAAACATTAATGAGAGGCCATTGGCTATCTGCTCCCTACAGCATCGTGCATCGTGCTCTGATAGCTTTTCAGGAAATATGTGCACTCCTTCGCACACAGTTGCACACGTAAGTTAAGTCACACACAACCATATCCGCAGCCCAAAGCCTTCGGTAACGAATCTGTTCAGTTCTTCTTTCTTGACCAGCAACCCTTATACCCCTTGGATCCCCTGAAATATTCTACACATTTTACCAAAAAATACTCTTACTTTAACAAATGGTTAGTTCTAACGAATGAGCCATGAAAGCCTAATTGGTTGTCTAATGACTGGGTAGCTTTTCCATTTACATTAAGGTAATACACTCAAACAAATGTTGGGACAACAGTGACTATTTCGCTACCCCTTACTTCTGGTTGCAGCAGAGCTGGCAAAGGTATTAGTCATGGATAACACTGATTTCCAGGCAGCTCCTCCTCTTGATCTGCTCTGGTGGTCAGGTCAAATTGTCGGATCTTGATTCATTTTTGGCAAACAAGTTTTGTCAAACAAGTTTGCCAAGTTTTCTGCACGTAGACTAACGTGAGCGTGTTTACAAAGAGCAGGTGGCGGCATGCCATTGACCTGATACCAGGGGGAAGTTTTTTTGTGCTGTTTTTGTACAACCACTGCAGGACTAAATAGACAAGTAGATTTAAAGTGAAGAAATGGAAAAGACACTTGAACAAACAGAGTGTGTTCGGACTAATTAACCAGGAATTGACAGCAGAAACTCAATTTTTCGGACCTGTACTTCGATGCTTTCCTAGTGTTTGGGTTTGGCTTCAGATGTGTAGACGGCACTAAATATGCCAGTTATGCTATTTGGCCTAAAAGCCATCTGAGCAGTCTGCAGAAGTGTCACCTATAGACATCACCATGTAACACAATGCTACATGAATCCCCTTCCTTGATGCCAAGATATTAGGTATGCTTCTATTGCATGCATTCCCCCCCCCACTTTTTTGTAAAGCATATTGAATTGCATTTGTGTATGAAATGCGCTATACATGTTCCTTTGTGCTATTGTTGCAGTTAAGCATACTGATCTGCTTTTGTGCAATGCAGACCTTGTCCCAAGCAGGCAAGTCAGCTATCTGGTGACCTTCACCTTTGACCTTTACACCTTGACCCAATTTTCCAAAATGTAATGAGGCCATTAAGGGGGGTTCCAGAACATTTGAGCCAGACTGGCTGTTTTTGCAGGTGTTCTATTCTATCTGTCAAAGAGGCAAAAGTGGATGCAAAAAAGTCTGCCTCCACAGAGATCCACACACATACAGCATGTGCTCACACAAACAAACATACACTTGCACAAACAACTACACAAAACACCCCACTTGCACACACAAACACACATGCTCCAGTTTCAGTTGCATAGCGTACGTGGCACAGTGGGTGGGATCCACACAAGGGCTGCAAAATATATCGAAAATGTACACTAAAAACTAGGCATGTAACGGTATCAAACCGAACCGATGTACCATACAGAAAATACCTGTACCGAATCGAACTGTGCTGTACCGAAAGGTAGAGTAAAAGGCTAATATTTTTATATTAAGCTGCCACTACATCCAGAGGCTCGTACAGAACCCTGAGAATGCAACAAAAAACAGGTGTAAAGGCTTGTTCTTTGTGAAACCTTGAGAAAAGTGCTATTTCTTACACTGATGAAATCTCTGACCCAGAGTAGCAGGTTGAATGCATTTCTTTTTTTTCGTTTGTATTTTGACAATATTTTGGTGAAATAAACAACATGCTGAGGAAGAAAATGGTTTTCCATTTTGTTCCCATATACTGTACCGAAAATGTACCGAACCGTGACCCTAAAACCGAAGTACGCACTGAACCGTGATTTTTGTGTACCGTTACACCCCTACTAAAACCACACTAATCGTGTCTTGGTACCTGGCACGGTGGAGTAGGCAAACAGGAAGTCTGCCTCCACGGGGATCTTGTGTCGGGGGTTGGCGTCGGTCTCCAGGGTGTCGTTGGGGGGTCCCGAGTCCGTCTGGATGCCGTCGTCGAACTCAGAACCCCGACAAGCCTGGGGGAGATAATAAATGGAGTCATATAAGCCTTCCTCGCCCATCACCTGAATATGAGACAGAGGTTTGGTGTGGTAAGCCATTGATGATAGGGTGATAAAAACATCACAAAAGTAGTTCTTTCAATAATGAAATAACCTGCGTTATAACCATACTAGGCATTTTTGGTAAGCTGGTAGTATTAATATAATAATAAGGTAGTGAAAACACCTGATTATGAGACCGGCTGAGGTTTTGGAGATATTCGATGAGGGCTTTTATGGGCTCGTCCCAGATGACGGAAGTGACATAGATGCAGATTTAGCAGCAGAGAAGCTATTAGGCTTGTGTTGATAATAATAAACTCCTGGACTATGTACAAACTTCCAAATGCCATATTTTATGAGTACAGACCATATTGTACTACTGTAAAAGTTGGGTGTCATGTGATTTTAGTGTGGTACGTTTGGAGATACTGCCAAGTTCCATTAGCGCTTAAGCTATTCGTGATAACTCAGTAACTTGGCTAATGTTCGGCTAAGGTAGAAAAAACTTCGAGTGGGCTATTTGGCTGGATGTCACGGTTCAAATGCCCGTGGGCGAATCTACTCTACGAACCATCACTTTAACTGCACTACATACAGTAGGTTTAGAGGAGCAGGTTATCTCTCTCTATAGTTTGAATGAGATAGCTCTACAGTACTACAAGGTTGACCGAAAAGGAGAACTATTCAAAATGTACCTTCTGTGCACTACCAGTACACATCTACAGGGGTTGGACAAAATAGCGGAAACACCTGTCATTTTAGTGTGGGAAGTTTCATGGCTCAAGTGGACCAGCCTGTTGGCCAATCTTCATTAATTGCACATTGCACCAGTAAAGAGCAGTTGCCAAAACTTAAATGTTATTGCCTTGCCTGGCAACTGCAATAGAAAGTCCTCACAGCTAGCGTGTGGTCGTACCTCACTAAAACACCTGGTTGAACTGATTTACACTGCATGTTTACGTTGCCAAGTACAGTGTGTGAAAAAAATGTATATGTACTATTACAGCATTTCTCTTTCCATATTACATTGGCTCTGCACAGTGCACCTTAACAGGGACCGGCAAAAGTGCTAGCCTTAGCTGCAGTCATGGAGATGGTGCTAAAAACAAAACACTTAGGGGATGCGTGCTGAAATGTTGTTTTATTGCAAGACACTGAAAATAACATTTATTTTTGCCACAAGGCTGATGGTCTGCATTCCTAAAGCTATGACCCATTAATTTCCACAAGCTATTTCTATCTTGTCTCGTCTCTGTCTTGTCCAACCTCCTCACCTCACAACTGTATCTCTGATCTCTTCTCCTTCTGCTTTCACACTTTCATCTCTCTGTCTCTCTTTTTACATTCATCATATCCTCTCTATTCTTTCCAGGTATCTCTTTCTCTGCATTTTCAGCTAAATTTACTTGAATTCTTGGTTTTCCCCTGTTACACCTCTCTCGTAGTTCAACTCTCTCTCTCTCTCTCTCTCTCTCTCTCTCTCTCTCTCTCTCTCTCTCTCTCTCTCTCTCTCTCTCTCTCTCTCTCTCTCTCCTCAGTCACACCTTCATGAAGAAGAGTTTTGGCCTTCGAACAAGGCTCTTGCATCTCTCTTTCCCTCTCCCTCTCTCTCCCTCTCCCTCCCTCCCTCTCCACGTCTCACCTGGATGAAGAAGAGTTTGGGTTTGCCCACGAGGCTCTTGCACATGTCTCCTCTGAAGAGCGAGGTCATGCTCTTGATGGGCATGGCTCCATCCGTGCCGTAGATCATGCCCTCCTCGCCGTGGCTCAGCAGGATGCAGGCGAAGCATGAGCTGTCGCTGTGGTCCTCCTCAGAGGCTGCACACGCACGTACGCACGCACGCACGCACGCACGCACACACACACACACACACACACACACACACACACACACACACACACACACACACACAGGTTAACATTAACATTATATTCAAACATACAACCATGTGGCTCAGCAGAAGCTCCCCCCCTGTGCTCCTCCTCCTCCATTGCATACTGTATATGGGATGGAGACATGCACACACACACACACACACACACACACACACACACACACACACACACACACACACACACACACACACACACACACACACACACACACACACACACACACACACACACACACACACACACACACACACACACTAATGAATGCACACACATGCATACTGTATGCACACGGACACATGCAAGGATACACAAAGTTATATTCATATCATTATTCAGATACTGAGGATGACACAGTGAAACATAATACTGTATGAAATCAAATTCTCCAATCACAACTTCCTGGTGCTATTTTTGGTCACATCTGCACCAGTGCAGACAAATCTGTAACAGCTATCTGTGTGGGAACTATTTCTAGACTCATTTTCTCATGGTTCTGATGCCTGACGCCTGTGTGTTCAAGCAAGCAAAGGGAAAGTCCATCAACCGTCCGGCTCACTATCTGAATGATGTATGTAACGATGCATGGCGCTCAGGGATAGATCATGACCTCAGGGGCCCCCTGGGGCCAGACAACAAACACCTTTGGGTGTTTACAAAACGATGTAGGATTTTAGACCAGATGTTAGAGACCCTATATTGTTGGGGGTTTGGGGGCTTTGAGCCCGGAGAAAATGTGAAAATCAATTTGCTAAAAGTGTGATTTTGTAACGCAATACGAGAATGGAAAAATACATTTCTAGAAGCTTGGGCTTCAGGGCCCCCTTGACTCTTGGGCCTCTGGGCCTGGGCCCGTTAGGCCTGTGCAGTAATCCATCCCTGATGATGCCTCTCTGATGATGTCCCTGATGATGCTCAACTCTCCGCCCAGTGTTGACCTTATCAAGGTGTCACTCAAATGTTCTCAAACTCCAAAAAAAGCAAAGGTGTTGGCGAGCAACCTAGTGATGTTGACTGACATTAGCTGGATGAATGAGAATTGTTGTACTAATTGTAGATAAGAGCTGAAGACATGCTCATCAGCACACTGGAAATGTACAGGCTGCGTCACAGTTTTCCAATGAAGAGTACCCAAGAAAAACATTCCATAGTGCAGCCAAACAATGCCCCTCTCCTAGCCAGGCACCTTCGGCACTGCTTCTAGTCAGGTCAAGAGCAATGTAAACATTGTTTCTGATCTCCCAAAAAGCGGGAAGTCCTCCTACTTTGTCAGGAAGCAAAACCAGTAGCAAACCAAGGGAGGCAGGTCAACCATACCATTTGGGAAATGTAAATTGTTATACTCTTGGTCAGACCACGTCTTGAAGAGATTTGAAAGTCAACTACATTGCATTCTCACAGAAAATGCTGGAAGCGGGCTTGCCTTTTGGGGCAGAGATGAAACAAAGTACTATTGAGAAAACAAAGCTAAAAGAAATGTTGGAAAAAATCCATCCACCCAGTCAGAAGTTATGGGCCAAATAATTCAGCCATCTTGGATTCAGCCATCTTGAAAGTGTTGTAGCTCTGCGTTTTGGGGATATACTAAATGACATACATGGTATTTTAAGTTGGCTAAGGAACACTGCATATGCTATAATTTTGAAAATCAACATGGCTTCGAGCGGGATTCGAACTCACAACCTCCATATCTGTAATCCAACCCCTTTGCCATTGATATTAAATGACATACAGTGCCGCCAGGTACTATTGGCACCCTTGAAGTTTAAGTACATTATGGGACATATCTCCAGAAAACAAATAATATGGTCAACCATGATTTTTCTATAGATAGCTTGTGGTTGAAACTAAATATAAAAAATATCAACAGCATTAAATACTAAACTATGAGAGGGAAATAATTGAAGATGGTTAAGTTCCCGGGATCACTGGTATTGGCACCCTTTACTGGATACCATTGTGGAAACCTAATTTGACTCAATTATGGTAAATCGCAAATGGGAATCACTTTTGACTAATTATTTTTGCCCATAGAACATGAATTAGGCAAGGAATTATGATATTTGTGTTTAAATAGCCGCCTGTTACATCTTGTGTGTCTTTCACTAATGTGAAGACAGAGTAGCTGCCTGAGGACACCACAAATACTATTATTTGCAAAAACAAGACCTCCAAATAATAAAAGGTCATCTCAAAAGACCTTGGTAAACCATTTTCAACACTGTGTTGTGTTATTCAGAAATCTGCCAAACATGGAGCTGTAAAGAACATCCTTGGATGTGGGGGGTAGAGGAAGATATTATGATAAAAGTCTTTGGAAGTCGGTGCAAATAATGAAAAAACACAGGGACTAACATCTACAGACCTGACGGTCAACTTTGAACTGTTCTGGGTAGTTTTTTTCAATAAGCACCCCGTGTTAAACACTACACAAAGTAGTGCCTTTTGGTTGGAGAGCAAGGCAGACCACAATGCTTAATAAAAGTCATAACAGGGAACACCTGACGGCTGTATGAAAAAATACAGGCCAAGCACAGCCCTTTTAAGAATGTTTTAAGGTCAGATGAAGCAATAGCACAGTTTTTCAGTGACTCATACAAACAGCATGTTTGCATACTCTGCAAGAAAGTCTTTAAGGAAAAGGACACCCTACCAAAAAGCAAGCATCGTCTCTGATCCATAATATTATGTCACCCCATTGTTGCATCAGGTATTGGAGGATTTGACCGTATCACAGGTATCATGACAGGCATCATGACATGACAGGTATCATCATTTACAGTAAAATGTGTAACCATGGCAAGAACACTTGGTTTGAGTTGAGCATCATGTGCACTCCAGAAAGACAAAAACCCAAAGAACACATCAAATGCACAGTGGATTGGTTGTAAAAATGAAAGAACACAGTCATTGATGAAAACCAAAACCTTCAGAGGCTGCCATTGCTGTCTAAAGTGTGCAATTAACCCTTGAAGGAGGGGTGCCAATATTCCTGGACATGCCCTTTTTAATGTTTTTGCTTGAAATTACAAAATGCACTTGGAAATAAATACTTGGCAATTCCAAATATCTTATAATGTTCAATTAAAAGATCCTGATGGTAAAAGTTGTGTATATTTCCATTTATTTCTGGATATATTGCACAATTTGTAAATAAAATTAAGGGGTGCCAATACTAACTGGCAGCGCTGTACAATACATGATATTTGAAGTTGGCTAAGGAACACTGCATATGATATCATTTTGAAAATCAACATGGTTTTGACTGGGGTTCGAACCCCCAACCTCCATATCTGTAATTCAGCACATTTGCCATTCATACTAAATGACATACATGGCATTTTAAGTTGGCCAAGGAACACTGCATATGATATAATTTTGAAAATCAACATGGCTTCGACTGGGGTTCGAACCCCAACCTCCTCCATATCTGTAATTCAGCACATTTGCCATTCATACTAAATGACATACATGGCATTTTAAGTTGGCCAAGGAACACTGCATATGATATAGTATATCACGAAAGTGAATACACCCCTCACAGTTTTGCAGATTTTTGAGTATATCTTTTCATAGGAAAGCATTACAGAAATTTCACTTTGACACAATGATTAGTGACCTTTTAACAACATATTTAACCGCTTAAATTTCTTGTTCACTCAGAAAAAAACAAAATACAACCATTAATGTTTGAACATGTACTCACAAAAGTGAGTACACCCCAGATTAAAATCCGGTAGAGAAGGGGCTATGTTGGCTCGAATCGAAATGAAACGAAATGAAAAGGGATGACAAGGGAGGTCATCAGTGTGCGTTTCAACCTTTCTTTGCATTGAACTTTTAAATTTTGAGTCTGCATCTGGCTTAAATAGATTGGTGTGAGATTTGAATGCAATCCTATGGAGAATATCATGATCTGCTTCAGTAGTCACAGTGCATGTTGACATGCATGTTTCTTTTAGGTGTATTTCAGATTGCCAATGTTGACAGCATTCATGCATCCCCAAACCATGTCAGTCCCACTACCATGCTTGGCTAGTGAGAGGATACACCTTTTTTGTAAAACTCACTTGTTTACCACCACACATGCTTGACACCATCTAAAGTATATTTGTTTATCTTGGCCTCTTCAGATCACACGACATGGTTCCAGTGATCCATATCCTTGGTCTGTTCATCTCTCTTGAGACCAAGATAAACAAATTTGCTTTAGATGGTGTCAAGCATGTGTCGTGGTAAGCAAGTAAGTTCAGTTCTGGGCTTGTATTTTCTGTGATTTATCACAAAAAAATAAGATTTTTGTTCTACATTGCCAGATCATTCCAAGATATAAGAGCATTGTTATGGCTGCAAAGGTTTAAAAATGGATCGCTAAGTTCAACGTGCTTTATTGAACAAAGTAAACAATTGCTTCACTGAACAAACTTAAAGGAAGATGATAAAATAGCTTCAAGACATTGTTTTATCCGATGTACACCATTTGTAGCATCACTTGTTTTCATTCATGAGTTTTCAAAAAATATGTCAAACTAATATAAAAACTACCCCACTAAAGTAGTCTAAGATGCTTTAAGGTATGTTTAATGGCAATGTTTTTCTTTCCCTTTGTCAAATTGCATGGATTTCATTTACATTGTGTTTTTCACCTACTATTCTATGCATTTAGTTGTTGTAAAGGACAATGAAATGGAACAGAATAGAACTGCCAATGTGCACGAAACGCACAAAACAAACACTGTGCGTAGGCCCACAAAGCTTTGCCTCGCCACAAAAGGCTTCAACTGTTATAAAATCTTATTGGGTCATTCCACGCTGGTGCTTGAATCCGGATAGTCTGGAGAAAAATGCATGAAAGTGTTTCTATTAATCCTAGTACAGAACAAAACATCAAAATGTTGAGCACAAACATATCTTCTGAAGGCATGAACAGAACACAATAATGCAATTAACTGTTGATCAACCTATGAGGGACATCTGTGAAGATGTGGGCATGTTTAGAGCAAACATGAACATCTTGTTGAAAACTACAACTATTTAGGTACATTCTATATTGTACAGCTTCTACAGAATATTATACAACTATGGCATTCAGACCTTTGCAGAAAAACAATGGCTGAACAAAATCACCCCCCCACCCCCAACCCCTCTATCAAACAGTCAGTAACTTGGAAAGGATAACACTTTACTTAAAAGTAGATTTCAGTCCTTTCCCTTGGATGTGTAAGGAACCCCCAGTAATATTTTCTGATTTTTTTGAGACGCAAGTGTGCCGAGATTTGTTCGATTGGTGTGGATTGACCCTATTCTCATTTAAGCCTCAGATAATTAAACTTCTCACTTAAGGGAGAAAATGTCTTTGCAGTAAGCAATTCCCCTTCTTCCAATCTTTTTATAACATGTCCTGAATGAATGGGAATCTTTCAT
The DNA here is from genome assembly GCF_034702125.1 of Engraulis encrasicolus. Classification (NCBI taxonomy): domain Eukaryota; kingdom Metazoa; phylum Chordata; class Actinopteri; order Clupeiformes; family Engraulidae; genus Engraulis; species Engraulis encrasicolus. The sequence continues at coordinate 12,691,361 of NC_085873.1, forward strand.
TGACCCCAGATGGCCTTCCGGCTCATCATACTTTTCACACTTCACGGTAACTTGTGCGTATTCAATTCTAACAACTTTTCAAACTCCCCCACGCAGGACCCATTCACTGCACTTGCTTAATGTTTTTTTTTACTCAAGATAATTCCGAAATGAGGAGAAAAACTTAAGCCAAATGTACATGTGCTAAGCACTTATCAGTCAAAAACAACATTGCAATTCGCAGTGTTTCATGTCTCATCATTAAAAATGAGTGAGTGAGTTTCACCATTCAAAAAGATAGAACTGAGATGCTGCAGAAGACATGTCTCTCTCTTTAGATTGTAGTCATCATGGTCACAGCCCCACGCCGCAATGCACAACTCTAAATATATCAGCAGGGGGCGACATACGGTCAGCTACAGCTTGGTCAGGTCCTCCAGCCCTGAGGCCTTGCGAATAAAAACTGGCGTAGGCAAAAAAGCTATCAAGTAGCTTTTCAAGCAAATGTTCAGATGAACACTGACTTAACATAACAAAATTGGGATACATCACATGAATCAGCATGAAAACACGGACCCCCAAGTCTATACCACTACAGCGTAAAAACCAGACTAGCCGGGGATGGAACAGACACTGTACTGAGCTATGGACTGCCAGTGACAGACTGCCAAGTAAGCCACCCAGTCAATTTTGCTTCTTTAATTCAACATTTAAAAAGTCAATCTTGACAACTCAAAGTGTTGGTCCGATTCTCTTAAGTGCTGAATTGACACAGCAAAATCTACTAAGCAGATGGTACCAAAAGACAAATTCGCCAGCCCTACAACGTGCATGTCAACAAAAACCAAAGAGCTCCTTAAAACGTCAGGGGCATAACAAAGACAGTACTGACAGACCTCAAGCAGCAGCATGTGAGAAGCATGACAAAAAAAGCAAACTTCTCCTTACAACACACACAGTGGCATAACCAAGACTGACCCAGATAAACAGGAAGAGAGACTCTGCTGCAGATGACTGTCTAGGCATCAGATGATGTGCTTCCCACGTGTGTGTGTGTGTGTGTGTGGGTGTGTGTGTGTGTGTGTGTGTGTGTGTGTGTGTGTGTGTGTATGTGTGTGCATATGTGCGTGTGCGTGACCACTTTCATGAGGCACTGTAATGTGTGTGTGTGTGTGTGTGTGTGTGTGTGTGTGTGTGTGTGTATGTGTGTGCATATGTGCGTGTGCGTGAGCCTGACCACTTTCATGAGGCACTAATGTGTGTGTGTGTGTGTGTGTGTGTGTGAGTGTTAGTGTGTGTGTGTGTATCTGCGTGAGACTGACCGCTTTAACGAGGCACTGTAATATTAATGTGTGTGTGTGTGTGTGTGTGTGTGTGTGTGTGTGTGTGTGTGTGTGTGTGTGTGTGTGTGTGTGTGTGTGTGTGTGTGTGTAGGATATCTCACCCTCCTTCATGAGTCGTTCCATCTTCTCGCATGTCTGGTCGTTGTAGACACACACGTCGAAGCCCAGAGTCTTAAAACACTTGAAGAGCTCGCCCGCGTCCCGGTCAGTGCCGTTACGTACATTCATCCCTGCGAGTGTGTGTGTGAGTGTGTGTGTGTGTGTGTGTGTGTGTGTGTGTGTGTTTGCGTTTGTGTGAGTGTGAGTGTGAGAAGGAAGAGAAGGATGAAATGAAAGGACATAATTAGAGGATGTACTGTAGATAACATTTAATTAATTAACTATTAAACACTTCCATTCACAATTAACAATGAATTAACATTTAATTAACAATTAAGCAGTGTTGGCATTAGCATAAAGCACAGTGTTAGTAATCACTCGAATCATTCGAACCCGTGACAGATGAGTGCCTTACCGTTAGGCCAGGGCAGGACATTCATACGTCCTTTCTTACTACCCGTGTCTTGTTTGATGATATAGAATAGATTATCATTATCTTTTGTGTTTTTCCAAGCAATTTGCTTGATTGATAAGCACTGTTAAACCGGCACTGTGGAAATCAGATTCGAAAATGCCCTCATTCTTGTGCAAATGGTGAAACACGTTCCACTTTGGGATGATGAGATGCAAACAACTGGTAATTCCAGATTATGTGCACAGATTACATAGCACCCATGTCTTGTTGTAGCAATGTAAATGGTGATGTCATGTACTAAATGGATACCTTTCTTTTCATCTGAGTTCTTGTTGCAGTGTAATGCAAATGTAATGACATATAAACGGATACCTGTCTTGTGTACTTGCACTTGTTACCTGTGTAATGTACCTGCAATGGGATGATGGGATGATGTGATGTAAAGGGATATGTGTCTTTTCATGAAAGTTCTCATGGTTGAAATGCAGGGTTGGAACTTTACACCCGTCCACCCGCCAAATCCGAGTAAATTTCAGGGCTGACGGGTACATTTTTCAACCCACCAGTCACTTTGACGGGTGAAAACTTTCACCTCAACTCGAGCTATGAATAGCTTGAATGTCCAAGAGATTTTTTTTGTCCAATGGTATTTGCCATTCTTCACCCTAAAATTGATTAGAATGCAGGAAATTGCATCTAAAAATCAAAAAATGTCTGGGGGAGGAGACCCCCCTCCGTTCTGGTGATAAGGACATGGTCAACCTGACGCAATGTACGTGTAATCATGAAAATAATTCTAATAATAGTTTTAATACTACTATTAATAATAAACTGATGATGATGATGATGATGATGATCATGATTATTATTATTAGTAGTATTACTATTATTGTTATTGTTATATGAGTTGACTGGTAAAAACGGCGAGAGACGGGTAGATTTTTTTTTCTGGTTGGGGAAAAACTTAAATTCTACCCCTGTTGTAATGCAATGTAAGTATAATGTAAGTGTTAAGTAATGTAATGCAAACAGTTATCTGTGTAATATAATGTGATGTGACATAATACCTGCCTTTTCATCAAAATTGTAGTTGTAATGTGATTAACATTTGATGTGATTTAAAGGGATACCTTTCTTTCCATCAAAGTTCTTGCTGTATAATATTGTGTAAATGTTAATGTAAGTGTAGTGTGATGTTTTGTGTAATATAATGTAGAGGGCTACCTGTCTTTTCATCAAAGTTCTTGTTGTTGATGATGATGCACTTGCCGACGTGCTTGTGGCTCATCTTATACTGGAATGAGGGTGAAACGATCCTGTAATGGCTTTCAGAGTTCTCCTGCTCGCGAGCCTGGCCATCCTTATGCTTCTTACTGAGGACACACGCACACACACGTGCACACACACAGACACACACACATACCGACACACACAGAGACACACATTTCTGAATGAAGGCAAAAGGTGTATCATTTCCCCCCAAAACTCAATCACTACATGTAATTTCACATTCACTATATTGTCATTTCATTAACCAGATACTTCTCACGGTATATGTATATTGTGAAATGTATTGGCTATTTAACTTTGGAATAAAAAAGTAGCATTACTCAAAATTGAAATTCACAAGGTTTCAACAGCAATTCTGTAGTTCCTCTTGAAATAAAGGATTTTGAGTTGTTGAAAGCTATCGTCCACTCTGTTCTTGTGAACAATCTGTTCTTGTGAACAATTGGCACGGAATCTCATTCATAGGAATATACCTAACCACAGAGCTGTAGATAGAACAGCTACATTATTCTTTGATCTCTGGTCATGTGGTATTACACAAGCCACGGGGGCTCCATCTAAACCCATCTCTGCCATAGGTTTGTGTTAGCATGGCTAGGTTACGTGTACCAATTCTACAAATTTGACCGTGCTGCTTTTGTCCTGACACAACAAGTCACCATTTTAGGTCAAGTAATTACACAGTCTGTTGAAATTGTGTGCTTTGAAATGCACAAAAACGGTTGTTTTATCAATTCTTCTCAGAGTCCCCAATGATACTTTATGAAAACAAACGCTACATCTGGAACATTTTGAAGACTGTGCAAAATTGAATGGGACCGCGAGATCGGCCATATTTGACCAATGGCAATGCAGCAACTCTTCTCTATCTATGGTTCTGCCTAACCACATCAGGAGATGTGGGTGACATGACACTTTTGGTATTTAGGTATTTTTCCATCATGAGGGAGACAAAAACAAAACATGAACAAGCCAACCAAAGCCCGGAAAAAATATCCAAAACAAGTTCCTTATCCCTACCGTAAATGATACTAGGGGAATTTGCATATTTGTTACCAGAACTGTAGAGGGGAGGGCAACAAAAGCTAGACTACCTGCTAGTAAACTCTGCAGTGTCTGTAACTGTCTTCGAATCTTTTAATTAATATTCATGACATTCTTGGAACATAGTCATAAAAATACAATGCATCAAGCAAACAATACCAGCAACTTTGAAAACCACAGGATGACACGTTACAAGCTTTCAGCACAGGACAGGAAAATCAAATGTTCCCCTGATACGCAGTTAACAGGTCTGCCATCTCAAAAGTCTTGCCAGATTGAACACTGAGCACAATTCTTTCATGGACGGCTAATTCATTTGCACTGCTTTGCATTCCTACTGAACAACAAAGACTTTAACCTTCTAAAAAATCTACACAGGGGAACTGAAGGTCACAAAACCAAAAAAATAGAAATACCTTCAATTTAACGTGTTAGTGTATGCTAATTCTTAGGATATAGAACACCTTTCACAGCAAACACAATGCATCAAGCCAACAATACTACCAGCTTTGAAAATGGAAAACAACACAAAAACCTTTGGAGGTAGCACAAAGCAGCGTTATATTAGATGTCAATGTGATTTTAAAGGTAACATGTGGGATTGTGTCCAGAGTAGAAATTGCAACTAAGCTGCTCATTGCAACCATGTTGCCCAAATCCCCAATTTTGATCTTTTCACGAATATCTAGTAAACTGATATTTACTGGTCTGACTGATGTACAGGCAGTTTTGCAGCTAAAGCTGTTTATTAAGCTTACTGGAATTTCAAAATGGTGGACACAGTGAAGATCCACCTTTTTATAAATGAAAAGTGTAATTTCCCCATAATAAATATTTAAAATTTGATGGTGGTGGAAAATTTCCGTGAAAAAAAAGATAACATTTGGGAATTGGCAACATAAATTCTGGCAGTTAACTACTACACAAAACCCACACCCTACCTTTAAAAACGCCATTGAACACAACAACCATTGGAGGTAGCGCAATGTACAACATAACATCACATTTCCAAATGTCATTTTAATTCCTTCTACGTATGACAGTTAAATACCTGCTCCTCACAAGTGTCTCACATTTAGCAGCCTGGACAGGACGAACAGTAACGAGTCATCTTGGATACACTGTCAACACTGCCAAATCCTCTGCACTGCTTTGACCAACACTGAATTCCAACTGAACACACTCCTCTTAGCCTTCTCTCCAGAATCTAACCCAAAAAAATCAAACAGAAAAATACACAACGGAAGTCAGACACACACACACACACGTCTCTAGGTGAGGAAACAAGAGCATGTCTTATTCATTAACTGTCAAGTACTTTTTCACTGGAACCAGATACAAAACATTGAAAAAACAAACAAACTAACAAACAGGAAAGCCTCATCAAAACACTGCAATGGCCTCAACTACCAAATGCATACAAACCCACAACACTGCACTCTCCATGTACCAAATAAAGAAACACATTATTATCATTATTATTTTTTTGGTTAAATATTCACACATGGCAATTCTTACTGACTTCTCATTTTTCCATTTTTTCAAAGGATCCATCCAGAGGTTTTGGGCCTGGCCGAGAGGCCATAGCACTCACTCACAATAATATCTGCACGTATTCCAGAAGCACCTAGTCATCAGCTTGCCACAGCGCACCAACAATGGCAGCCCACAACTCAGTTGTTCTCACACACAAACACACTCACATAAGCACACACACACACTCACATAAGCACACACACACACACACACACACACACACACACACACACACACACACACACACACACACACACACACACACACACACACACACACACACACACACACACGCACCATATGCATGTCCTCTGTATGGGGGGGTGAGAAATTTCCGACGGGAGGGGTTGGGGTGAGGTTTTTTCTGAAAGGGGGAGGGGGTTCACACGTTACTCATGTGGTCACTATGATTCATAAGTAAATCACCACTGCACCCCATCACCACCCCAACTGCCAAAAACAGCTTCCAGCTTTCAAAACCCCCCCCCCCCCCCCAAACCCTCAACCCTCAACACCCCCACCCTCACCCCATTTGCCCCCCACCCCACCCAGAATTCCCTCCCATGTGTCAGGGGGGATGTGGGGGTAGGTTCGGGGGTGTTGGTGCTGAAGCGAGCGAGCGCGTGGACCTTACCTGGGTTCCTCATTGACCAATACACCACTCTGCATCTGAAACCGTGTTGCTCCTCTCCTCTCTGTCTCAACCTGGATGTGTACTGATGTGTAGCCGTGTCGTGTGCGTACCTCCGATTTCTTGTTGAGGGGAGGGGGTCTGGGCCTGGGTCCCTTGATTTCTCTCTTTTTTTCTCTCTCTCTCTGTGTTTGTCTTTCTCTCTCGGGTGGTTGCGTGGTATACGTGCTATTGGGTGGGTGTGTGTGCGTTGGGGTCTATACGCTATAGAGGAGTGGGTGCGCTCTTTCCGCTCGGGGCTGAACGGGGCGGTGCAGGGGTGGGAGGGGGGACCTGTGAGCGTGTGTGTGTGGGGGGGGGGGGGGGGTGGTATGGAAGATGGGCTCGTTCACAGGTGTGTGTTTGTGTGTGTGTGTGTGTGTGTGTGTGTGTGTGTGTGTTTGTGTGTGTGTGTGTGTGTGTGTGTGTGTGTGTGTTGTGAGGGTTGGCCTGAGTCAGCAGACCTGGCCACGCCAGAGCTTTCCAAAAGGCCCCCCGCTGTACCTCTCCCTCTCTCTCTCTCTCTCTCTCTCTCTCTCTCTCTCTCTCTCTCTCTCTCGTTCTCTCTCCCTGTCCCTCTGTACCTCTCTCTCTCTCTCCCTCTCTCTCTGCCTGCTCTCCCACAGCCCACCAGTCTAATGGCCACGTAACAAGGTCACTAAGGGCAAATGCCAACAGGCCTTCTGTTGGTCAAATCAGGGCTAGGAAGGGAGCCATAGTGGATTGGATCTGATTTCAGCAAAGTTGTCAAAAATCTGGTTCAGAATGACAACTAGGGGTGGGTATTGCCGCAGCTGGCTGGCCAACCACCTCACAATATGATACACATTGGGAGGGAAAGTGGAAAACAGCGATCCTAGCGGTTACGTTCCAAACACCAGGATGATCCTATTGAAACTCCCATAGACAAGTTTTAAAAAAAATCCCACAAAGATATGACTTGGAACTATAACACCAGACACATTTTTCAGCGTACACAATAGCATGAACTACTACCTGTGAAAATCTCAAGTCATTTTTTGCCCTTTTAAGAAAAATAGAAATTGTGCCAATCTGGTCGGAAACGGACTACAGCTCCCAGCATGCTGTGCTTCGCGCCTCGTTGACAACACAGAGAAACAAATGAACGCGAACGAACGCAAGTTCTTCGCATATCTTCACATTCTTGTAATCCTATGAGTTCCACATTGTCTTCTTATTACACATATATACACGCGATCATTTTGGTATGGTTTTAAATTCTCTAGTAGATATGATGGCTTCTGTGGTGACGAGTAACCACCTCTCTGGCTCATGTTTGGCTATGCTAATTTGGCTATGCTAATTACATGGAGTAAACAAGCCACACATGCCAGTCAGTGTAGTTCTGTATTAGCTTTTTAAAGAATATTAAAATCAGCTCAGATCAGTGAAAAACCGAACATTTTACCACCTGGTTCGATAAAACGGGCCAACATGCCCATAATATGACTGCCACTACTTCTACTTCGTCGTCAGGGCCGAGATGTAATTTTTCACAGAAAAAAAACATTCATTTGTTGCAGGGGGTTGGAACGTTGCCAGCAGGGGGCGATGAGATTACTTTCCCTCCCTATTCCGATACAGGGGTCACAATATGATATGTATCGCGATACATGTGCATCCCTTCCCGATACGTATCGCAACATTTTAGGCCTAGATTTTTTTTCTTTTTTTTTCCATTTTTGTTCATTTTTTTTTACAGATTTAAGAAGACAGACATATGTATAACCAAATGTTACTTTTTCTGTAGAGCAAGATTTACACTGTATTGAATGTAAAACACGGCCGTCACAACTACTGTACGCCTACTGTTCATGATGTGACCAGTTGCTGTGAGGTACACAGGTGACTTCACTGATACGGTTGCCAGGCTGACCAGAACGGTGCCGGGGTGTCCTTTCCCGCATCAGTTCCGCTCAGAACTAAAAAGCTTACCTGCGAACCACTCGCGTTCATATACAAGGCTCTGAACTTTTCCGCACGTGCCTATGTGTTACCTGCTGATCACGCTGTTGTCACGGTTTGTCGAGAGAAACCAAGTATTTTTCGCTTTACATCACAAACCAAATTTCTGGTTTTCGAAGGATCAGACTTGCGACGTGACCACACCAGTCGATTCGAGATAAGGTGCGGGAATGGGAACGGGCACCAGCACGGTTCCCAGTCTGCCTGAACGTGCCTTCAGTAACTTGTTTATCGGTCTTGAGAACTCATTACAATCAGCTGATTCACAGCTAGTTGAATAAAATTCATGGCAGGCTTTTTACTCTCTGAGCCAAGGATTGACACAAGCTGTGCTTAAGCAATTGATGCTGGCTGCTGCGTATACACTACATTGACCTAAGTGCCTGGAGCAACAGGGCAGGGCAGCATTCAGGCTCATGAGATTTTAGATTTGTTATCAAAAATATGGGTATGTTGTTGAATTAACATAATGGAAGAAGATGGTCTTCACTTTCAAATGCAACTCATTTCATGTTTTATGTGCTTCGGAGACTGAGATATAGTTTTTATAAGCAGAGGGCATTTCTCAAAAAAGGCTAAGTCATTTAGCTGGCGTTTTTTGCAGGTGCCTTAGGCTAAAATGGGTTAAAGCGTGAAACCATACTGTGCATGAGCAACTGGTATATGCAGCCTACCCAACAACTGGTCTCAGACAAGCCTGAGTTCTTCAAGGCCAGTGCAAAGCAACACAGCACATGGATACAACAAGGTTAAAAAAAAAAATAAGTACAGCAAGTGACATGCAAGCCTGCATTGCCACAAGTTGCAGAGTCATCCTCGACCAGTAAGAAACTGTGTCAACAACATTTACGAATAATAACAGCAGCAGGGTAAGTATCAGTCTGAAGAATCCAGTCTGACGGAATTCTTGCAGTGCTGGCAAGTGGGTCATCTCTGCTGGGAAGTCTTGGATGCCACCATGAATAATAATAATAAACAAAGCCAACTACATTATACATGTATGGTATTTGCATGGGAAGAGAATTGCTGGGAAGACAGTGGTACCATGAATGAAAAACAAATAATAATAACTAAATTACGACATGCATTTGCATGCAAAGAGATTTGCTGGGAAGGGATGACTACCATAAATTAAAAAACAAATAAGTACCGGTAATAACTGAATAACACACGCATGGTATTTGCCAATCAGATCAACAATAACAGATGCGGCTAAGGTCAAGTAGTCTGGTCTAGCTGGTTGCGGGGGGAACAGGACACAGAGAAGGGTTGGAGCAGTACCGAGAAACACAAATGTTTGGCGAAGTGCGGTTTTCCCCATTCCATACACGCTAATGAGGGCACTACTTTAGTCAGAAGAAACATGAGACTTTCCATAACATTCTAACGTACGTACATAACGCTGCACCAGTAACACTCCACCAGCATTTTTTAATCAATGAAAAAAAAACCACAACAATGCACTTTGGAAGAAAGTCGTAACAGTATATCCTTTTTCCTTTGTTGCTTATGATACTGGAATATGAAAAATAAATTGCCATGATTAGCAACTGCAAGTTCTAAGATCGAGACATTTTAACTGAAACTTATTCGTTATGAATGTTTGCATTCATAGGTGTCACAAACCCTCTGGCCATGCTGCCTGCTCGCTCTAAGCGTTCCCAGTCAAGGCTGTTCTTTGTCATTGTCCCTCAGTGGTGGAACAAACTCCCAGAGGCAGCAAGACTAGGCACATCTCTCTCAACCTTCAAGAAGCAAGTAAAGACTCTTCTCTTTCTTGACTATTTACAGCACTAATACTTGAGCTAGCCCAGTCCCGGGGTAGACTCTATGACATGTTGTGTATCTGCGCACTCTACTTAACCTTTGGTTAAAAAGTGCCAGCCAAATGCAATGTAATGTCATGTTTATACCCGTCCACCAGTTTTCACCATGACCCAAGTTCACCCTTGTTGAGCAGCAACAATTCAAAAGGGAGCCACTGGGAGTGGCTATGGTACTGCTTTTCATCCTCTGCTTTTGGAGGTTACATTATACAGCATCAGTGCTGCCTCAGGCTTTGTAGAGCACACTGCCCCCTGGTGACAAAACAGTGCACTCACACCAGGCAAACTGTCAATGACCTTTGACAGTCAGTGTCTTTTCCAATGCAGTTCCTTCCGCCTATTTCTTTTGCTTGTGGCCTCGTGCTCATGCTCCGTGGGGGAAAAACTGCCAAGTTTCCCCCGTCAGCCTAGACAGAGCAACGTCTGGGGGGCTTTCCCCACTTCAACATCCCGATTGCAAATGAGAAAATGACCTCTGAAGTGTGATTTTGCAAGATATTGAATAAAACTTCTATTGTCAATGACATATTGCCTCGCATCACAAGGTCACAAGTAAAGGGGGAGGACGGGAGGTAACTTACTCGGTTGGCTTGGACACTAGAGATGGGGCCTTGATGACTTGGACTCAAGTCTCCCTTTTTATGAATAGTTATTTGACTTGGCAAAAACTTTAAATACTTCAGACTTGACTTCGACTTGAAGTTGAAGACTTGGGACCTGACGTAACTTGAGATATGATTATTTGAATGACTTGAATGTTATTCACATGTTACTCACATGTTTTCAGTCATGTTTTCAGTCTGTGTGAATGTAAATGTACTGTAATGTAACTTACAGTACAGACGCAATACATAACTTATTTAAAAATTCTATTTAAAAATCATTACCATCAAACCTGTCAAACTGAGTAGCCCCTTGTGTAGCCAGTGGAACACTGAAATAGACACTGAAAAACTTTTACTACCACTATGATAGTACACAGGGCCTTTAGTAATACATTAAGATTTGGTCATTGGCATTCTGGTAACACCTCATTTATAACAGGGACCATGTCTATATTTGGAAAATGTCTTGGGGCTGAGCAGTCCACATTTAATACTCTACTACCACCTAGTGACAATAACTGTTTACCAAAAAGTCACGCGATAATGTCACCAGGCTTGAAGTCAAGTAGGAAGTTTTGTTTGCTTTGGTAACACTTCATAACTGTAAGAGGAAAGCCGTATTTAGAAAGGTTAAATATGACCATATATGGCTAGGCTTGTACTTAATGTGAAACCTATTATAAGGACCTTCCAGAAGACAATAAACTATTTGGACACTGGACACAAGAAGCTAACACAACGTGTCCCAATGTCAGTGTAATGTATAATGTGGGTGTAATATCATAATAAATCATGAGATGAGTTAATCCAGGTATTACACAGACTGAGTGGAACAGGCAATTAATAGCTAGGCCTATAGGCCTACCATAATAATAATAATAATAATAATGCAAAGGTTTTTTTTTAAGGCAAAGTAGGCCTCTTCTCTTCCATCCGTACTTACGGGCAAGCATCTTTGAACTATTGCATCCAACTTTAGGCTGAATAATTGTGCTAAAGATCTGAATTACTAGGCTACTTCTGTCACATGCCGACTGTAATTTTGTGTGTTACTTTCAGTTCTCCGTCCATCTTGCAAAGCAAGCCCGGGCAGAACACCGCCGCCTGCAGTCCTCACTCACCTTCCAAACAGCAGGAATCTGCCTTTCCTGTCAGGCTTGGCATCCGTGGTGTCCCCCTCCATGGGTGTCTCGTCGGCATCACCCCCAGCAGCAACCTCAGCCTCTGGGTCTACGTCCATCGTTTCTACTCGCAAGGAACTAGAAGAGAGACAATGCGCATATGCTAACCATTTCGTTAGGCTTGCCTCTCTGTCTGGCAACCAGCCTACGTCTACGTCAGGTGCTGCTCACAAGAGGAAGACACGTACGCGAAACAAAAGTGAAAGGACTCAGGAGTAAACAATTTACGAAAAAGGTCCTATCTCTAGACTATGAATTAGAACGTCACATTTCACGAGGCAAACATTCTGAAATTCTGATAGCACAAGCACGTTAGCAATAACGAGGAGAGAACATTTGTGTCGGGTTATTAACCCTTTCATGCAGACACCATGAAAAAAATGTGCAAGATTTTTTATATATTGATTTTCTCACTCATAATGGAGCTAATATGAAGAATCTTTTGGAATTTTTCAAAAATCTCTTTTGATGTGGAAGTTATTTTACTGTCCACATATGTGGACACTGCGCATCAAAGGAGTGAAAAGTTATATAGGCCTATACTGTATTTCAAGTTCAAATTAAGCTGTTTTATTCATTTTTATGGTGTTTTATGCTATATAACAACACAATATAACACTTTAACACCATATATCACTGTAATTAACCAACAACAAAAACATATATATAAAAATAGCATTGGTTATTATGGCGGTCATAGAAAAATATGTGGGAAATTCTTATTGCATGCAAGAAGACAGCCAATGCTGGTGAACAAAAAGCTCAGTTTGATTCAGCATGTACTCTAGCTCAATCTTACATCATTTATGTTGTCCCTGTATAAAAGGTAATGGGGAAATTTGCCTCCAGACACATGCGTTCTGTAGTCATTCATCAGCATTTTTCAAGTATTTTCTGTAAAAAAATAGTGTTAAATAGACCCCCTATTATAAATGTAAGTTAATTTACTTACTTTCCATGTTACCTTGTGTCATATTACAACATTATATGACACTTATGCATTATACATTACACTATTTAAGGAACAAAGATGAAACAAAGAGGAAAAAAACCTGTCAATTTAGCAATATTTACATACACAGCTATGGCAAGATTTTTGGAAACCTTGTTGCATGTGGAAAAAACCTTAAATTCTGATGACGACACAGCTGTATTTGATTCAGCATGGGATTCTAGCTCAATCCACATCATTTATGTTGTCCCTATATGAAAGGTAAATATGAAATTTGCCTCCAACACATGCGTTCTGTAGTCATTCATCCAGCATTTTCAAGTATTTTCTGTAAAAAAATAGTGTTAAATAGACCCCCTATTATAAATGTAAGTTAATTTTACTTACTTCCATGTTACCTTGTGTCATATTACAACATTATATGACCACTTATGCATTATACATTACACTATTTAAGGAACAAAGATGAAACAAAGAGAAAAAAAACTGTCAATTTTAGCAATATTTACATACACAGCTATGCAAGATTTGTGGGAAACCTTGTTGTAATGTGGAAAAAACCTTAAATTCTGATGAAGACACATCTGTATTTGATTCAGCATGGATTCTAGCTCCAATCCTACAGCATTTATGTTGTCCCTATCATGAAAGGTAATATGAAATTTTGCCTCCAGACACATCGTTTGTAGTCATATCATCAGCATGTTGAAGTATTTTCTGTGAAAAAATAGTGTTAAATAGACCTCCTATTATAAATGGAAGTTATTTTACTTACTTTCCATGTTACTAAATGTAATATTACAACATATATACTACTTACACATTATATATTACAGTATTTAACGAAACAAAGATGAAAAAAGAGATCAAAAAAACTGTCAATTTAGCAATATTTACATACACAGCTATGGCAAGATTTGTGGGGAAACCTTGTTGCATGTGGAAAAAAACTTCAATTCTGATGAAGACGGATCTGTATTTGATTCAGCATGTATTCTAGCTCATTCCTACATCATTTGTGTCATGTTGTGGTGAAAGAAACCCGAAATATGCCTATAGACACGTGCGTGAAACACTAATTTTAGGTAGTTTTTTTTCTTGAATTTATTAAATTAAAAGTGTTTAAAATGTGTTAAATATGTTAAAAATAATTTATTTTCACACTATAATCATTATAAATGCTCATAACATTAAGTATTTGCCCAATGAGCAAATATTCTCACGGTATCATAAATAAATATGTTTATCATTAGACTCCCTGATGCGCAAACGTCCACATAACGTGACAGTAAGCTTTATATTGTATAAAAACCTACCTTTATTGTAAATTTGGATTTTAACAACATAGACTTCTCAAGTGAACTGTACTAAACATCATAATATTTTTTAAAACCTGAAATTGCCCTTTGGTGTGGTTGATTTTCAGATATAAACATGCTTGTTATGGTCATAATTCACATCGGTGGATTTCTTAGATTGATGATGTCATCAAACACTTAATATTTAGTGCAAAAAGTTATAATTGCTGTTAAAGTATTGTAATGAACCTCATGGTACTTCCCATATACAATTTGGAAAAAAATAACCACTATTTACCTATCTAAAGTGGGGTTAGAATTACTGTCCACGTATGTGGACACCGTGCATGAAAGGGTTAAGACAAAGACTAGCATGCTGACATCTGCTGAATGTTTTCGTCCTGTAATTATGACACAACTCAAAACATTTCAATAACCATCACCAAATTATGGTGCTGAAATATTCCGATAAACACTATTCCAATGGCCTATTCTTCTTCTGGCAGAAATAGCCAAGAGGAAATTGTCTTCCGCCTCGGAATGTTAGAAAATAGGCCTTGTTCTACTTAGCAATGGCTAGTTTAAGTCAAGGAGATAACATTGTAGTTTACTCACCGTTATCCGTAAACTTGCTGTTTTTATTGATATTTTGTATGTTGTACCACAATATGACAAACAACAACAGCCGCCTAAAGTGAAACACAGATTCCTTCTGCCACTCGGAGTTTCTTATTCTATGAAAACTGAAAGTTATGATGAGATGCCTGGAGGGGGTGTGTTTCAGACTGGCAAGGTTCCAATGCGGACGGAGTTTATGTGTGATTTAAAGGCACAGCACACTAAATGTATTCTGACATAGGCCTACAGCAGAGGCTTCAAATAAATTAGCTGTTGGTTGTTTTGTGTCTTTGAGGCAAAAGGTCCAAATAGTGTGTGAATCCACTAATAAAAACAATATATTGTTTAAGCCAGGTCAAAATATTAGAGAGGCATAATAGCCTAATCATAGGTTAATAATTGACCTAATGTAATAAGCCTACAGAGAACAAGAGGACAGAGGAGTCATCATAGAAACCAGGGCCTGGCTGATTCATCTTGACGCGGCATTGCGTAGGCCTCTAACTTAAAGCTTACGTGGCGAACTAAACAGGCCCAAGTAAGTCGTCATGTCTTATATCATGTCTTCTCATTGTCTATGGGCACCCCCTGCAGTAGTAGGCTATTACACGTGTAGCCTGCAATGGACGTGTGAGTTCATCACCCTATTTTCGTGCAGGGACCAGACTCAAGGCCGCGGCCACGGTGTGACGAAGCCACCCAAAGTTAACCACCTGAGTGAAGTGTTGTATTACATAAACACAGTAGCAGCTCTCCAGCCTTCACTGTGTGACCCTCCCCATCCCATCCTGTAGCATCTCTCCAGAACCTCACTGACCCTCCCCATCAGGGTCAGCTCTAGGCATAGGCAGGCAAGGCAGTCGCCTAGGGCACCAAATGTCTTGGGGGCACCATAGTAATGCCTGAAAGTCCCACAGAATTAGAATGTCAAGCGAAATAAAACATCAAATGGGCACTCAGTAAACATGTAGTTTTGCGTGTAGGTCTTTGCTCAGTCACACTGACATTATGTTTACAGATGCCAATTTATAAAGGCACAAAAAGGGAAGGTGTTTGCCAAGGGTACCAAACTGACTAGAAGCGGCCTTGCTCCTCATCCCACTCCGTAGCACCATACCCGCCTTCTCTCCCTTTTCTCTGCACAGAGGCGTCGTCATGGGGTTGGTGAAGTGGGACTGAGTCACCAGGCCCCCACATAGGTAAGCTATGTGGGCGGCCCACATGGAGTCACATATGTGATTAGCCACAAGAAACCAGGCCACAAGTTGGCCCGGGGACATATTGAATGAATTATAGATTCTGGTGCAGATTCTAAGATTTATAGCAATGCCTTGCACATGGGAATCGGGTAATATCTGGTGAATTTATGGCCTTTTTTAATGTCTGCACCTTTTAAAGTGGAAAAAGGAGAAATCAGCTCAAGCTTCTCTTGCCCATAGAAAAGCTAGCCTTTTTTTGTAGCCCCTTAATGCACGCCGTACCTCCTGAGGCACACTGTAATAGACATTGAAAGTTAACTACTATAGTACTACACTACTATGACAGTGCACAGGGCCTTTAGTAATACATTACAACTTGGTCATTGCCATTCTGGTAACAGCTTATTCATAATGCCGTGTCTTAAGGGGTTAATATATTTTTGGCCCATGTCTGTCTTTATCATCGAATAGGACAGTATAGAGAAGTATACCTTTAATGCCAATTTTCTCAGCTGCACTCTCAGAGACAAGTGCCAGTCTGAAAGCCAGTCAGATATACGTACGTAGATATTATGGGTGAAAGGGTTCATTGGCGCTGACTGATTAAAGGGCCCATGATTTGCTACTACGGCCCTGCTCCTGCACACTAACAGACAGCTGGTCAGCCAGTCAGCTGATAGACAGGCAGGAAGGAGGGAGGAAGGCCATGTGGCCGGGTGATATGTAATAGCCTAGGCCAGG
Source organism: Engraulis encrasicolus (assembly GCF_034702125.1). Classification (NCBI taxonomy): domain Eukaryota; kingdom Metazoa; phylum Chordata; class Actinopteri; order Clupeiformes; family Engraulidae; genus Engraulis; species Engraulis encrasicolus. The sequence goes on from NC_085873.1 coordinate 12,708,143, forward strand.
TCTGGTCTGACTGTCAAAGTGGAGATCTAAGTTTAACACAGCAGGGCGAGCGAGAGGCAGAGAGAGAGAGACCCAGAGGTCGACACCAGTGGGAATAGGGGACTGTCTAGGTGGAGGACTTGCTTTTCATGTGCTCTGTTAGACTAGACTGTCTTTAGTTTACTGGCTCGAAAACCACCATATTTATATATCTATTTATTGTTCTCCTGCATTCTGTTGGTTTTGTTTCTTTTTGTACCTTTTCACCAATTCTCTTGATACTTGAGTCCTTTTTTTCTATCCACTGAGGGTTTTTTGAAATCGAGCAGCCATGAATATCGCGTCGTGCGCCAGGTGTGGGTTCACTGTTTACCCTGCCGAGAAAATCAACTGCATGAATCAGGTGAGCATTATTGGGACTATTTCCTACCAGTTACTTAAATGTCTGAAATGCTTTGATGTACTTTGTGGGTGTTTTCTTGATAAAGCTGTGCCTGTTCATGGGAGTGTTATCTGCCTACCAACTTATGTGCGTCACATCATCTGTAGTAGTGTTTGTAAAGACTTTTAATTCAAAGTTTTATTCTAATAGACAGATTTCTTACAGACCTTGCTAAGTTGAATGTGTCCATTTTCCATTCTTTTTAACAGAGATCAACTCAAATACTTTCAAGTACTCAATCTGTAGGGTTTACAATAGATTTCCATTTAAATGTTTTCATGAAGGTGTGTATGCATATAAGAAATCCGTGTATATTTATCTACAGTATGTTAGATCTGCCTAAAAGTTTATAATATGGGTCACACATCACTTCTAAAGACTTCTCACATTGTTTCTAGAGTGATGAATTAGATTTCAGACATATTTGTTCCTAATTAAGTCAGAAAGTCAGATCTTCTAACTTCAGTCTGTGTGTGTGTGTGTGTGTGTGTGTGTGTGTGTGTGTGTGTGTGTGTGTGTGTGTGTGTGTGTGTGTGTGTGTGTGTGTGTGTGTGTGTGTGTGTGTGTGTGTGTGTGTGTGTGTCTGTGTCTGTGTCTGTGTCTGTGTCTGTGTCTGTGTCTGTGTGCGCGCCTGTGTCTGTGTCTGTGTTGGCTCTGTCTCTGGATATTTTGAAAACAAGAACTGGCACAAAGCATGCTTTCACTGCGAGGTCTGTAAGATGGTCTTAACTCCCAAGAACTTTGTGAGCCATCAGAAGAGGCCTTTCTGCCAAGTGTGAGTATGGCATCGTTATACATGAGCACCAGCATCACTTGATCTGCCTTTAAAATACAACTTCCCCAGAACGCTCTATAACACTTGATCTGCCTTTTCTAAAATACAACTTTCCAAAAGCACACTCCTTGGCTTGCGCTCTAATTGCAGTGGTGGAGAGAGAGAGAGAGAGGGGGGGGGGTTCTTAAACCTCACATGGGTCTACACACCACTTACAGACCATTTAAAATTATAATAAAGCTTTTATTTATGCTGCATTTGTCATAACACTGGGAAATGTGTAGTCTACTGCACATACCTTGTTTACAGCTTCCATTTTACTTCTTCCTATGTGAAATTATGAAGCACAAATTGCTACGCAATGTGCTACATGAATCAAATATGATTTGGATTATTATGCCATCACACATATCCGACCAGGGCCATAAACCCTCTTGCTACGATGTTTTGCAATCATGTACTCTGCCCTACAAAGGCAAAACGCAGTAACTGCATATTTTGGTCCAAATTTAGACTGAAAATTGTCATCATAATACATACTTTACCTTGCGATAAAGCCTTATGGTCCAAAATGTGTATTGTTTTAGAGATATTGTTATGTCAAATGTGCAGTAGCTTCAATGTCCAACTTAATACCAAGGCTTTGAAGGCCTTTTACTCAGTTTCAACACTGGTGTACTGCACTTTGCCTTTGTAGGGCAGTGCTGTATTATATTATATCATATATTTGGTCATCATTTTCTTGTGTCAAAAAAATGATCTTTTCACACGTTTTCTATAAAACCAACCTTTGCAGGCACAACCCCAAGAACAACACTTTCACCAGCGTATACGAGACCCCGATCAACATGAATGCTAAGAAGCAGGCCGATGCCGTGAGCGAGGTGAGTGTTGCTGCTCGATGACGTCACGCATAGGAGTAGCTCATGGCTCACACTGTAGCTGCTGGAGTGCTTAGAGCATACATACCTCAGCCACCTCTGTGGCCAGAAATGTGCGGTGGCCAGGGTCACATGCCAAGGTCCCACTGTCACCACGCACGAGGCATACGGAGTCATAGAGGAGACATGACACTAAGAACATGCACAGCGGTGGGGGAGTGGTATGGTAGGAGAGAGACAGGGGACAGATGAGGTGTGTTGAGGGGGGAACTGCGCAGCATGTTTGTTGAATGAGAATGCTGCTGTAAGATAGATGTCAACGATAGGAGAGACATGACATGACACTGATGACACACATATTCATAGAGGATAGTGCCATAGGGGAGACATGACAATGATAACATTCATTGAGGTGGTGGTGGGGTAGGGGGTGACTGCAATGGGCCAGATATGGAAGGCCTACTGATTAGGTGCAGGGAAGCAGACAGGGTAGCAGACAAAGGGGTTACGGGCCCAGAGAGAGGAGTGGGGGCAGAATAAGGTCCTCATTGTATGTATTGGGTTTGAGGCTCTTCCAGACGACTTGGGCCTGGGCCCAGCCAAAACCCTCACTGGCCCTCAATAGGTGTATTGAGGTGGAAGGGACTGCCCACTGCACAGTGTGTGTGTGGGTTGAATGAGAATGCTTGTGTAAAATGGCACAGATTGCTGTGTCATAATGTATATTGAGGCTCTTGCTGTCTAAGCTGTTGATTTGAATTGAGTGACTGTGTCATTAGTCATCACGGATGTGTTGTCTTGAAGTGGGTGCTTGATCTGTCTGTGCTGAAGTAGTTATACATGGAATACAGGCATATGGGATGTAATAGGTTTATAATAATTTGTTTTTAATTTGTTTTAAGATCTGAAAATGTAATAAATAATGAACAATAAACAATACATTTTTGTAACATCAGAACATCCAAGGTCACCTTACAAACCAAAATGAATAAATAAAAAGTAGAATATTATTTTTAAAAGGATTGTAGCCCCATAATGCACTCTGTACCAGCTGAGGCATTGAAAGGTTAATCAACATAGTACTACTCTACTATGACATACCACAAGGCCTGTAGTACTCCACTACAGTCATTGCCATTCTGGTAACAAAAGATGTATAACACAGTTTTTTAATGGGTTAAGCATTTTCATGGGTTAAGATCATTTTTTAATTATAATCAACATGAATCATTCTCTTCAACATTTAAAAAATGACAATTCAATCAGGACAATGAAGGGAGGCCATGCAAAGACCCTGACCTCAGTTTAGTACAACGTTTTTTTTTTTTTTTTTGGGGGGGGGGGACAAAAGAGAGGAAAGTGGCATACAGTACTTGGTGGCATTAGAGCTCTGAGTGTGTTGTATGTCCGCACCTGACATGAAGCTTTGCTGTTGTAGTAACTGTGGTAACTGTACCCAAACTGTACCCAAAATATGCAGTACATACTGGTCTTGACTGGTTAGACTGGACAGTACAGTCAGACACAGGACGTTCAAACATGTCAAAGTGAGTAAAACATGTAACAGCAGCTTTATTACAGGCTTGTAGAGGCCGTTTCTGGGGGTATTTGGACTGGAGACCTCGGTGACTGCAGAGGCTTGGAATGGGGACTGGGGCTCTGGCCGCGGCTATTTTGGTGTTGTGACAGAGACATGACACCCCTCCATGGCCCTGTTTTTTTATGCATGGCCAGTTAAATTTATACCTCAGGAAGCTGGCTTTGCCTCCCTCTCTCCTCACGCTCTCACTCGTTTTCGATCTCTCTCTTTCTCTCTCTCTCTCTCTCTCTCTCTCTCTCTCTCTCTCTCTCGCTCACGTACAGTACACGCATTCTCTCTTTCTCTCTGTCTCTCTGTCTCTTTTCTTTCTTTCTTTCTTTCTTTCTTTCTTTCTTTCTTTCTTTCTTTCTTTCTTTCTTTCTTTCTTTCTTTCTTTCTTTCTTTCTTTTTTTCTTTCTTTCTTTCTTTCTTTCTTTCTTTCTTTTACTTTTTCTCTCCATCTCTCACTCTCCCCCTCTCTCTGTCTGCCTCTCTAGAACTCATGGAGTATGCCACCTGTTGCTGTCTGTCTGTCTGTCTATTGGGTGTCTGTCTACTGCCACTAAACTGAAGTAGTGCTGTTTCTGAAATGACCCACTCACAACTTCTACCCAGCGTTACATCAAATTAAATAAGCAGCACCAGACCAGACTGCATGTGTAATACTATAGCCTCTTGTTAATGCAACGTGTCCTTTCCGTCCCAATGACCTTATTCTTGGGACTTTAAATAGCTTTACGACTTTTTGGTCCTAAACGTCCTTGCCTAAACTGTCTGCTGCTGACGGGCTAGAAATGTCTGATATGTCTAGAAATTTGTAACCAGTTAAAAAAAAACACGCCATTTTGCTATCAGTGATGGCATAATGTGAAGTAATCACGATCAGATTGTAACGTGTGATATCACAAAAAATAATGGGTACCATCATGGGTACATAACAAAATTAAATATGTCCTTAATTCTTTTTTAGGTACCGTATAGGCACCGTTATTTACACATGGCTGTACAATTAGCACATATGATGTCACCAATAATATTACCGTACATGATACATATATTATATTAGGCGATACCTGTGTACCCTATATGATATGATACGATATTACGTTAAATTACATTACATTATATTACATTATATTATATTATATTATATTATATTATATTATATTATATTATATTATATTATATTATATTATATTATATTTTATTATATTATATTATATTATATTATATTATATTATATTATATTATATTATATTATATTATATTATATTATATCATATTATATTATATTATATTATATTACTTTACTTGATCTACCTGTCAAATGATTCATGTGTTCAGGATACAGAAACAGGTTACATAACCACTTGCACCTCTGGCCACAGTGTGATTTACGTCTACCCTCATGTGTGGTCTCGAAGAATTACATCCCATCTCTCTCTCCTTTCCTTACATCCCATCTCTCTCTCCTTTCCTTACATCCCCCTCTCTCTCCCTCCCCCCCCCCCCCCTCTCTCTCTCTCTCTCTCTCTCTCTCTCTCTCTCTCTCTCTCTCTCTCTCTCTCTCTCTCTCTCTTCTCCTTTCCTTACATCCATCTCTCCTCTCCTTTCTCTCTCTCCTCTCCTTATATCCCTCTCTCCTCTCTCCACAGCTCAAGTATCGGGAGGAAGGGGAGCGCTTCAAGTCCACGTTCCACTATGACATGGGCTCCAGGGAGCTGGAGATGGCACGTAAAGCCAGCCAGATGAACAGTCAGGTACCCCCCTTACACACACACACACACACACACACACACACACACACACACACACACACACACACACACACACACACACACACACACACACACACACACACACACACACACACACACACACACACACACACACACACACACACACACACAGTGTAGTGTGATGTAATGTATTGTAATGTAATGTAATATTGTAATGTTGCAGTGGTCTACAGAGAAGTGATGCTGTGTGTGTGTGCGTGGGTGTGCATGTGTGTGTGTGTGTGTGTGTGTGTGTGTGTGTGTGTGTGTGTGTGTGTGTGTGTGTGTGTGTGTGTTTGTCTTGTGTAATGTTGTAGGTGGCCTACACAGCGCAGTATGCGGAGCAGCAGAGCTATTACTCCTCCCAGACCGTGTCCCATCAGGAGATGGTGCGAGTGGCCCAGGCTCAGCAGAACATCAGCAACGTGAGTAGCAGCCAGGGATCAAACAATCCATATTTTAACTACATTTAGCTTTATTCCAGCATATGGGATCAAACGATCCATATTTAACTACATTTAGCTTCATTCCAGCCTATGGGATCGACTGATCCATATTTTAACTCTATTTCATTCATTCATTCATTCATTCATTCATTCATTCATTCATTCATTCATTCATTCATTCATTCATTCATTCATCCATCCATCCATCCATCCATCCATCCACCCATCCGTCCTTCTCTCTGTTCATTTATTTCTTCCTATTCAGAACTATAGGCCTACACTCTAAGAAAATTTCCCTGCAAAATAACGGCAGTTACTGGCAATTATATTTACCTGTAATTCTACTGTTATTTCACACCAAAAATCAAATACAGCTCATTGCTGTTTAATGTATCACAGTATATAACATTTTTTCAGCAGCAATTGAACTGTTAAATAACAGTACTCTACAGAAAAATAACAGTACATTTCAGTTAAAAAGTTGAATTGTACTGTGTGATGACAGGCAAATACTGGGTCATAGTTGTATTCATGAATATGGCCATGGCAACTTCCCACCCCACCCATCATTCTCCATAACTGTGGTACCCTGGCCATGTTACCACCCCACCCTCCCATCGTTCACCATGACTGGAGTGCCTTGAGCATGATACTATGGCGCTATGCTGTATTGAGAAAATGGATTGCGGTGGTCCTTTGAAAGTGTGGGCATGAATAAAATTTCAGAGTACGCAGTGCTGTTACAATGATAGTGTGCAAGGTGGGCTTTTTACTGTATCTCTTGATGAGCCAATGATGAATATAGCATTGGTCAGTCTTTAAAAAATTATTTTGCACCAAGTAGCACAGCAAACAAGCAGCACTACAAGCTAGCTCTCAAAGCAATGCCTAATTTGCAGCAGGCACATTATATGCAACAATGCCACAAATGATGCCACATACAGCAAGCTTTCACAAAGAGGAAAGTGTGCAAGCATGTAAGCAAGCTTGTAGGCAAGCTTGTAGGCAAACAAGTGCTATGCTGTGCCATGCAGGCCAGCCAGCAGGCAGGCAAGCAACTGAAGTGTTGATAGTCCAGATTTATATACAGGTGCAAGAGTACCATGTGACCAGAGTCATCAGGCCCTTGGCAGGTGACGCCCGTAATTGAATAATGGCATAACAGCCCTACTCAGGTGAGGCCAGGCACTGATTAGCAGATTGGTTTAGATGGGGCTGCTTGTTGCAAGAGTGTTACAAGTTCTTAAAATGTTTCAGCCATTCACACTTTCATCACTATCAAAATGCATGTGCTACTCACACTTTGCTGCATCAAGCACTTTTTAAGTATTGTAGTTTCCTTAGAAATTGTTTCATCATGCTTGATAGTATCAGATAATCTTTAACCAGTCAGAATGACTTCAGTTCTTCAGGTGGTATTGAAGTTTGATGGTGATCACGGACAAGTGGAGGATGAGTGGGTTTCAATGGTGCTTGCCACTTGTTATTTTCTAGAGATGCACCGGATCCGGTTCCGGTTCCGGATCCGTCAGGATAATAGAGTTTTTCACAGGGTCCGGGTCTGGCAGGATCTTAAGCAGTGGATCCGGTTTCCGGCATGTTACCTAAAAATCAGGGTCTGGTGCATGTCTAGCCTAGGCTTTTCAGTCTTTCACAACCCCAATCACTGCATGGAGTGAAATCCCTTTGGAAGCGGCTATTGCAGGCAGTGTGGCAATAAGCCAATGAGTCTAAAAAATAGTTTGCGCCAACGTAATAAAAAGGGCCCACGTGTGCGAGTAGACTATATGTTTCAACCCTTTTGTAGGATCCGGTATCCGGTTCCGGATCCGGCAGGATCTTATTCAGTGGATCTGGTATCCGGCAGGATCCTAAAAATCAGGATCCGGTGCATCTCTAGTTTTTTCCACAACGGCGAATACTGCTATTGTGCAGTACTTACTGTTTATGCTCAATATGTGACTCAAAGTAATATTTTCACAGTAGTTGTCTGTTTTTGTTACAGTGTACATCAATCGCTCATTAAAGTACTTGTGCATGTTCTTGCTTATTAGATTCAGTATAAGAAGGGGCACGAGGAGACCATGACTCAGTTCACCTCCATCACCGACTCCCCTGAGATGATCCACGCCAAGGCTGGTGCCACCCTGGCCAGCGATGTAAGCCATCGCCACTCTTTTTTATATATATCCAGTATATATTTGTTTTTTGGGAATGTTTAGCCTTTATTTAGACAGGGCAGTTGAAGACAGAGACAGGAAATCAGTGGGAGAGAGAGGCAGGGTAGGATTGGGATATGACTCGGGCCGGACTCAAACCTGTGTCCCCATGGGGCCACAGCGCCCCCAGCCATCACCATTCTTTACAGTATTAACTGTAGCCGTGATTCTCAAACTGGTGTGCCACAAATATAATCCAAGTTTGCCCTGACATCATTTTCTAAAAATCGAAATAATATTTGTTGCTGTGTGTTGCCTATTTATTTCAGTTGTATTGCTTATTGGCCCAGAGGTGGCACAAATGTTGGGAACCCTTTACTTTTTATCTATTTTACCTTTGTTTTACTTTTATTACCTATGGTCCCCTGGAGAGGGGGTAGTATTAGAATGTATTAGATTCAGGTAATATAGGTATCAATTTAGTTGACAAACTCATTCAGGTACTTATTCAGGTAAACAGTCTCACCCAACAACCGCTATTATTCACAATGACGACTATTAGTAATAATGCAAACCATCTCAGTTCTGCAATTCTTCACTACAACAACAGAGTTTGACTCAAAAGGAAACATGTTGTATTTGTAGGCATGCGAAAGAAGCCAAAAGGGATACACCTACATGTATTTTTGTTTGTGTTTACATCTCCCTTGACGTGTGTGTTGTTTGCCTCGCAGGTGAAGTACACGGAGGAGTATGAACAGTCCAAAGGCAAGGGCAGCTTCCCCGCCATGATCACCCCGGGATATGAACAGGCCAGGAAGGCAGCCACGCTGGCCAGCAACGTGAGTCAAAACCTCAGTCCACTTGCCTGGTTCACACCTGACCATATCACAAGTGAGACATAAACCACCTACTGAATTTCTCATACAGGATAGGTGTGGTTTATGATGGCCCATGGCTGTTTATTTGCCGTTACGAACGTATGATTTGGTGTATACATAGCCCATGGCTAATTGCAGATCGGATGATCATCTTTCCACCCCATACATTTTAGCCTAAGCAGTTTTTGGGAAAAGGTGCCCTCTGCCTATTAAAAACTAAATATTTCAGCCTCCGAAGCGCATAAAAAGATTGAATAAATTGCATTTAAAAGCTAGGACAATCACTTTGCATTAGACTGAGTTCCTTCAACTCTAACATACCCACATTTTTAATAAGAAACTCAAATCTCAAGAGCCTGAATGCAGCGTATATGTCACTCCAGGCTAAACTGCGTTAAAATCCGTCTGAGAGGAAGTAATGTTGGGGCACTGAGTAGACCAGGAAGGCGAAGACTCTGGCCAGCAACGGGAGTCAGCTCCTTCCACAAGTCACAAGATGATCTTATGAAAGAAGGAGCGGGGAGGGGGGTGCACAGGGGCGACGCTCGGAATTAAAGCCAGCACTGAGAGGAAGTATCTTTGGGTCCACAGCCAAACCCTATCATAGCCCTCTGTCGGGCCCCTGTAATGGTCTCAGACACCTCAACATTGAGTTTCCCATGTGGTCTTGTGTTACACTTTTCAAGTTGTTGTGATCTGCGTGCATGCGCTCGTGCATGTGTATGTCTGTGCATGTATGTGTTTATGTGTGGGCGTACGTGCCCGTGCTTATATGTGTCATGTGATTTGATTCAGGTGGAGTATAAGAAGGGCCATGACATGTCGAAGTATACAGCCGTGGCTGACACCCCAGAAGTCCTCTTGGCCAAAGCCCAGAGCCAGATCACCAGCGACGTGAGTAACAAACCCCCCCCCCTCCCCCCCCACCCTCCTCGCAATACCCTTCCCCTCCCTCATAATCACCTGATCATTACTATACACTCCCCCCGGCCACAAATGCCCCCTAGACAACACTCCATTACTATTACACAGCCTTTACTATTACTGTCAGCCATTCATACAGTAGATTGCAAGCAACATAATAATAATAATAATAATAATGCATTTTATTTGAAAGCGCCTTTCAAAACTCTCAAGGACACTGTACAGACAGAAACAAAAATAAAACAAGACACATAAACAGAATTTTAAACAAAAATAAATAAATGAATACATTTTTTTTTTTAAATATGAAAATAAAATAAAATAAAATAAAACAGAGTTTAAGAATCATAAAGAATAGGCTATTTGAAAAAGATGGGTTTTTAGCCTGGATTTGAAAAGGGGGAGAGAGTCAATATTGCGGATGTCAGGGGGAAGGGCATTCCACAGCTGAGGAGCAGAGCAGCTAAAAGCTCTATTCCCCATGGAATTAAGACGGGCAGAGGGGACAGAGAGGAGAATGGAGGAAGAGGAACGGAGGGGGCGGGAGGGAACAGCAATGTGAATAAGATTAGATAGATAAGGGGGGGGGGGAGATTGTGGATAGCCTTGAAGGTGTGGAGAAGTATTTTAAAATGAATTCTATATTTGACAGGGAGCCAGTGGAGATGTTGCAGTGCAGGGGTAATATGGTGACAGGAAGGGGTTTTTGTAATGATGCGGGCAGCTGAGTGAGAACATGACCAACAGAGGGGCAAAGCTTTAATGTATTGATGTATTAAATAATGATTTTATTGATAAACTCATTTATGAATATACTGATATTTGATGTTTGCATGGCTCTTCTTTTTGCAGTATGCCTAAGTGATGTTTGATGTTTGCATGCCTCTCCTGTCTGCAATGGGCCTATGCCTATACTGAAGGCCACGAGCAGCAGAGAGGGAAAGGCAGTTTTAATGTAGTGATCCATTAATTTATTTGTTGATGTATTGATTATGCTAATGTATTTACATATTGGTTGCATGCCTCTTCTGTTTTCAGTATGCCTATACTGAGGGCTATGAGCAGCAGAGAGGGAAAGGCAGTTTCCCCGCCCATTTCACGCCTGGATACCAGGTGGCCAAGAAGGCATCAGAGATGGCCAGCAAGGTAACGCACGTATTCACACACACACACACACACACACACACACACACACACACACACACACACACACACACACACACACACACACACTCACACACACACGCACACACACACACCACACACACACACACACACACACACACACACACACACACACACACACACACACACACACACACACACACACACACACACACACACACACACACACACAGAGCTTAGTAATTGTATTTGGATCGTAACACAGGGAAGGATTACAGATCCCAACATTATTGGAAATATTCTGCAGATTGGCAAGTGTGATGATATCAGAATAATAAGTCCAATAGTCTCTATGGATAGATGTGACATCTCCATCTCCAAATGGACAATGTCCTTACGTATTATGACAGACATTGAACAGTCTCTTTACACTCTTTTTGCATAATCCACACAGTTGCAAGCCTCGCATGACTAGTTTATGTACACAGTAAAAAAAGAACTGTTGTTCTTACGGTAGATTGCTGGCAGCAGTGGTTGCCAAAGTCTACCTTTAAACAAATAACGGTATATTTCCTTTTTACATTTTACGGTAAAATTATGGCAGCAGTGGTTGCCAAAGCCTACCGTTAAATAAATAACGGTATTATTATTTTTTACATTTTACGGTAAAATTATGGCAGCAGTGGTTGCCAAAACGTACCATAAAATAAATTACGGTAAAAACGGATTATACTCAGGTGAGTTCAATTATAGAGTTACAATCAGACAACTGATTGGACTGATTATACTCAGGTGAGTCCAATTATAGAGTTGCAATCACAGACAACTGATTGGACTGATTCAACTCATTGGAGTCCAATAAACATCAACTTAATTAGATACCTAAATAAATGCCCAATTGCCAGATTGTCTAGTGCAGGCAGGTGGACCAGTCTAGTATCATCAATGAAGGGTATGCAAATCCATTCTTTATTTAAAAAAGGCCTGAAAATAACCTTAAGGAAAATGAAGGCCAAAGCTAGCAGGGCAAGCAAGCTAACAAACAAGCTAGTTAGCAAGCCATGCAGCCACCCTTACAACGTGACCTGCTAACCGGGCCGGCCAGGCCAGGCGAGGCGAGGTGAGGCGAGGGCAGGCCAGCCGACCAGCCGGCCTTACAGCCAGCCGGCCTTACAGCCAGCCGGCCTTACAGCCAGCCGGCCTTACAGCCAGCCGGCCTTACAGCCAGCTAGCTAGCAACCAGTGAGCAGTACAATGCAACAGTCCCTGTTTAAATACATGTTCAAGTGAACCATGTGACCCGAGTGATTAAGCATTTGACAGGTGCAGGCAGTAAGTTAATCATTGCATGACAGCCCTTAGCACTCAGGTGAGGTCAGGAATTGATTGATAGATTGATTTGGATGGGGTAGAATGACAGTTTCAAATAGACTGGGCTACTTCTAAGAGACTAAATCAAGGGATTACTGTCCCAGGTAGACTTTTTCAGATTATACTAGTCTATAGGTATATTTTACACATTAAATGAGGCTAAACTGCAGGCTGTTACCGGATAAATAATAAGTTACAGTGAATTAATGCAAAATGTGCAAACTGTTGCCATTTGCAGTCCTTAACTGTTGCACAGTTTATTCAGTTGCCAGCTTCATTGTTGTCAAATCTACAACGTGGAGGCACCTGGAGCCAAGCAGACAGGCAATATGTTTTCTGTGGAGTAATTCATATTTAATTCATTATAACCTCCATTGCTTTCTGTTGGGTAGGAGGAATGCAAAAAAAGATATTCTGAATTTTGAAGAGGTTTACTGTGTCAATTTGCCTCTCAATCGAAAACTCTGATGGCAAAGCCTCAAAGTCCAATAAGGGAAAAAAATATTGCGGTGGAGAATTTTTCGCAGGATGAACTAGAACACATGCAAAGGGTGTACTCTAAGTTAATACTCATTGATGGCTACTAATCAAATAGCGTGTTGACATCAAACTCTGCCTGTTACAACCAGCCTATCAGTGGTTTGACAAGTTACACCTGGAACAAGTGCAATCACAAGAGATCTATTGGACTAAAAGAGGACAAAAAGCCTAACACGACCAGAAAGAGCACCTACTTTTTGTAGTATACACAATGTGAAGAAAAGCAGAACAGAGTTATTTGTCTGTTGGTTCACAATTTGGTTCACTAACAGAGGATTGAGTTTGGTTCACTTATAGGGGACT